>NC_091165.1:9849739-9863955 GCF_040958095.1 Procambarus clarkii
CAAGAGTTGTTACATTCTTGTACAGCCACTAGTACGCGTAGCGTTTTGGGCAAGTCCTTAATCCTATGGTCCCTGGAATACGATCCCCTGCCGCGAAGAATCGTTTTTTTCATCCAAGTACACATTTTACTGTTGCGTTAAACAGAGGCTACAGTTAAGGAATTGCGCCCAGTAAATCCTCCCCGGCCAGGATACGAACCCATGACATAGCGCTCGCGGAACGCCAGGCGAGTGTCTTACCACTACACCACGGAGACTGCCTTATATAGTGTGGGTTGCTCTTACGTGCAACAGACGGTGCTGTTTTTCAAAAAAGGCATGGTTTTACCTGTCACAAGTGTGGCATCTATACTTATACTCACGAAATGAACGGTATGGTAAACAACATAGCTCAATTGCAATGCAATGTCACAATAACATTTAATAACAATAATAACAATAACATTTAAATATACTTTAGGATATAATCTAGAAGAAAATAAGAACATTGAAACGGTTCATGAACTCGATTTCAATAAAGGACACTATGGGGAACTTTGAAAAACAGTTAATGAGTATAATTAGACAGACTTGTTGCTAGGCAGAGGAGTAAATAATGAGATATATGGCAAATTTTGCAAAATATACGGCACACAAACATTCATACCCAAACAAAGCAAAATGCTAGGTAAGAACAAAGCAGTTGGCCCGTAGGGGAAAGGAGATACCCACAAGACTGGAATACAAGTCATTAACAAGCACACAAGTACTACACTACACAACAACCGCACTACTACCAGAACTGGACGAATCACTACCAAAACAACACATTGCACATCACTACCAAAACAACACAACACAACACAAGCATTGGCAAAGAATTATAGACCAGTTGCACTAACATCCCACATAATAAAATTATTTGAGAGTGATCAGGAGTCAGATTACTAGTTTTATAGACCAATGACCTCCACAATCCAGGCCAACAAGGATTTAGAGCAGTTTCTATGATCGAGCCACTGAGATCTATAAAGAATTCTGATCAAGAAAGAGATCTAGGGGTGGTTTTAGATAGAAAACTATAACCTGAGGATCATATTAAGAACATTCTGCGAGGGGCCTATGCTACACTTTTTAACTTTAGAATTGCTTTTAAATACATAGGTCAAAAAGTTTTAAAAGTTTTAAAAGTTTTTTAAACCTCTCGTGTATCATGAGTGTGTTAAAGCATCAGATGGTGCATTCAGATGATGAATATTACCTAGTTCCTTCATCTGGGAAGAATGAACACATATTGGTGCATTCGGTGAATAAAACTAACTACTGTAGTTTAATTGATCAACAGACTGTATATCATATGCAGACTGTATGTGGATCTGCGGGCCACTCCAAACAACACCCTGGTGGACCAAGCTCCACCAGGGCTAAAGCACAAAGTGATATAGATGTGATAGAGAAACTAGGTCAAATGGAGGAGTAGGTCTGTATATTAAACAGCACCTGACGTGCACAGAGCTACTAAACTCAATGTGGTGGTAGAGTGGTGGGGGGGGGGGGAAACATTGCAGAAAAAAACAAAAATACAATTTGGTCAACAAAACAGCATTGTTTAAAATAGAAGACATGGGTTGTCATTTTGGGGGTAAGGTAGGTTACATTGAGTTAATTAGTTAGTACTTAGTTTTTATCTTAAACTGGTTGGGAGAGGTACAGTGTTGCTGTGCTGGTGAAAGAACACCTAAAGGTAAATTAAATAATGATTGCGAATCCACAAGAAGTTGACATAATATCGCTAGAGATCTGCAATCAGGATGATAAACTTTCCTTAAAGAATTTGACAAACACTTGCTGATAGGACATGAAGTAAATGAAATGTATGTCAAGTTTTGTGAAATATATGATAAAAGCACAACAAAATTTGTACCAAAGGAGAGATGCAGAACTAGGAAAAGGGGTTTGTTCAACAGAAATTGCGAGAGGGCCTGAGACCCAAACACACACAAATGGAATCAATATATAGCAAGAGGCCAAACCCCCAAACATACAAGCGATGCAAAGATGCGAGAAACAGCAGCAGCATTAAGGAGAGGGACTTAAGGACCATAAATAAAGTGTGAAAATAAACTCGAGTAAATTTTTTTAACTACTCTCGACAGTGAAGAAAAACAAATATTCAGACGATTTGTGTTAGAATCATTAATCTTACACTTTCGGTCATATTCAACAACACAAATACATACACACACATTCCTGTTGCTGTAGCAAGTGAAGAATTTGATTTTATAGAATTTATATTTTGATTTTACCAAATTTTATCAAACCGTTATTAGTATAATAGATCTCGTAATAATTTTGCAAAAATAATGGCATTTACTATTTTTAAAAGATTATTAGCAAATTTACAGAAATGGTGCATTCGGAAGACAAAACCAATTTTTCACTTTTGACAATTGAGCACCTGCTACATCCAGATTCTAGGGAGGAAAGGAAGGACGATCTTACTGGATCCCATAGCCTCTCCGAGGCACAAACCAGGCTTTTACACAAACCCCCCCCCCCCTGCACCCGAGCTTTTTAAAATAGTAAATGCCACTATTTTTCCAAAATTATTACGAGATCTATTATTCTAGAGAATAATGCATATAAATGCATATATGCATATAAATACAAAAGTAAATGTAAATAATTTTACCTTGCACCTAGATCCACCAAGCCTGTATGGCGCGCGTTTCAGTACTTCGGAAATCTAGAACTATCTTGAATCTCTAATCTGCAATGAAACAATACATATTATTGCACTTACCAAAACATGGATGAATGTAGAAAATACAGAACTATTAGCTGAATATCAAATAAATGGATTTAATCTATTTCACACAGATAGATATATTAGATATTATATTATATTCCTTTCCTCCCTAGAATCTGGATGTAGCAGGTGCTCAATTGTCAAAAGTGAAAAATTTGGTTTATTTAACATACACGCCATAGACCGGCTTGGGAAAAAAAGTTCATAAAACCCAGGGGCCATAGACCGGCTTGGGAAAAAAAGTTCGTAAAACCCAGGGGCCATAGACCGGCTATGAAAGAAAATTTGAGAAAACCCTGGGGCCATAGAACGGCTATTTAATCCCCTTGAACGGACCTGTGCATGGACCACTGAGGCATAAAAAAAAACACGGGCCATAGACCGGCTTGGGAAAAAGAAGTTCGTAAAACCCTGGGGCCATAGAACGGCTATTTAATCCCCTTGAACAGACCTGTGCATGGACCACTGAGGCATAAAAAAAAACACGGGCCATAGACCGGCTTGGGAAAAAGAAGTTCGTAAAACCCTGGGGCCATAGAACGGCTATTTAATCCCCTTGAACGGACATGTGCATGGACCACTGAGGCATCGAAAAAAAACATGGGCCATAGACCGGCTTGGGAAAACAAGCTAGGTTAGGCTAGGTAAAAAAGAAAGGAGCTAGGTTAGACTATGTATGTTTAAATCTCTGATTTAAACAGAGCCAGTGTTCAGTCAAATAACTGAATTTATCAAATCTTATCCTTGTATAATATACAAGCTGATGTGAGATCCCTGTCTACAGGTGGACTGGAACTTCTATCAACTAATCCATACATCAAACCTGTCCCTTACAGCCCACAATCTATCATTAGGAAAACCATGTGAGAAATCTTTAAGGAATTCTGATAAAGAAAGAGATCTAGGGGTGGTTCTAAATAGAAAACTATCACCTGAGGACCACATAAAGAACATTGTGTGAGGAGCCTATGCCATGCATTCCAACTTCAACAGCATGTTGTGGGGTGCCGATATTGTGTGCTAGGTTAGGCTAGGTTAGGCTAGGTAAAAAAGAAAGGAGCTAGGTTAGACTATGTATGTTTAAATCTCTGATTTAAACAGAGCCAGTGTTCAGTCAAATAACTGAATTTATCAAATCTTATCCTTGTATAATATACAAGCTGATGTGAGATCCCTGTCTACAGGTGGACTGGAACTATTATCAACTAATCCATACATCCCACCTGTCCCTTACAGCCCACAATCTATCATTAGGAAAACCATGTGAGAAATCTTTAAGGAATTCTGATAAAGAAAGAGATCTAGGGGTGGTTCTAAATAGAAAACTATCACCTGAGGACCACATAAAGAACATTGTGTGAGGAGCCTATGCCATGCATTCCAACTTCAACAGCATGTTGTGGGGTGCCGATATTGTGTGCTAGGTTAGGCTAGGTTAGGCTAGGTAAAAAAGAAAGGAGCTAGGTTAGACTATGTATGTTAAAATCTCTGATTTAAACAGAGCCAGTGTTCAGTCAAATAACTGAATTTATCAAATCTTATCCTTGTATAATATACAAGCTGATGTGAGATCCCTGTCTACAGGTGGACTGGAACTTCTATCAACTAATCCATACATCAAACCTGTCCCTTACAGCCCACAATCTATCATTAGGAAAACCATGTGAGAAATCTTTAAGGAATTCTGATAAAGAAAGAGATCTAGGGGTGGTTCTAAATAGAAAACTATCACCTGAGGACCACATAAAGAACATTGTGTGAGGAGCCTATGCCATGCATTCCAACTTCAACAGCATGTTGTGGGGTGCCGATATTGTGTGCTAGGTTAGGCTAGGTTAGGCTAGGTAAAAAAGAAAGGAGCTAGGTTAGACTATGTATGTTTAAATCTCTGATTTAAACAGAGCCAGTGTTCAGTCAAATAACTGAATTTATCAAATCTTATCCTTGTATAATATACAAGCTGATGTGAGATCCCTGTCTACAGGTGGACTGGAACTTCTATCAACTAATCCATACATCAAACCTGTCCCTTACAGCCCACAATCTATCATTAGGAAAACCATGTGAGAAATCTTTAAGGAATTCTGATAAAGAAAGAGATCTAGGGGTGGTTCTAAATAGAAAACTATCACCTGAGGACCACATACAGAACATTGTGTGAGGAGCCTATGCCATGCATTCCAACTTCAACAGCATGTTGTGGGGTGCCGATATTGTGTGCTAGGTTAGGCTAGGTTAGGCTAGGTAAAAAAGAAAGGAGCTAGGTTAGACTATGTATGTTTAAATCTCTGATTTAAACAGAGCCAGTGTTCAGTCAAATAACTGAATTTATCAAATCTTATCCTTGTATAATATACAAGCTGATGTGAGATCCCTGTCTACAGGTGGACTGGAACTTCTATCAACTAATCCATACATCAAACCTGTCCCTTACAGCCCACAATCTATCATTAGGAAAACCATGTGAGAAATCTTTAAGGAATTCTGATAAAGAAAGAGATCTAGGGGTGGTTCTAAATAGAAAACTATCACCTGAGGACCACATAAAGAACATTGTGTGAGGAGCCTATGCCATGCATTCCAACTTCAACAGCATGTTGTGGGGTGCCGATATTGTGTGCTAGGTTAGGCTAGGTTAGGCTAGGTAAAAAAGAAAGGAGCTAGGTTAGACTATGTATGTTTAAATCTCTGATTTAAACAGAGCCAGTGTTCAGTCAAATAACTGAATTTATCAAATCTTATCCTTGTATAATATACAAGCTGATGTGAGATCCCTGTCTACAGGTGGACTGGAACTATTATCAACTAATCCATACATCCCACCTGTCCCTTACAGCCCACAATCTATCATTAGGAAAACCATGTGAGAAATCTTTAAGGAATTCTGATAAAGAAAGAGATCTAGGGGTGGTTCTAAATAGAAAACTATCACCTGAGGACCACATAAAGAACATTGTGTGAGGAGCCTATGCCATGCATTCCAACTTCAACAGCATGTTGTGGGGTGCCGATATTGTGTGCTAGGTTAGGCTAGGTTAGGCTAGGTAAAAAAGAAAGGAGCTAGGTTAGACTATGTATGTTAAAATCTCTGATTTAAACAGAGCCAGTGTTCAGTCAAATAACTGAATTTATCAAATCTTATCCTTGTATAATATACAAGCTGATGTGAGATCCCTGTCTACAGGTGGACTGGAACTTCTATCAACTAATCCATACATCAAACCTGTCCCTTACAGCCCACAATCTATCATTAGGAAAACCATGTGAGAAATCTTTAAGGAATTCTGATAAAGAAAGAGATCTAGGGGTGGTTCTAAATAGAAAACTATCACCTGAGGACCACATAAAGAACATTGTGTGAGGAGCCTATGCCATGCATTCCAACTTCAACAGCATGTTGTGGGGTGCCGATATTGTGTGCTAGGTTAGGCTAGGTTAGGCTAGGTAAAAAAGAAAGGAGCTAGGTTAGACTATGTATGTTTAAATCTCTGATTTAAACAGAGCCAGTGTTCAGTCAAATAACTGAATTTATCAAATCTTATCCTTGTATAATATACAAGCTGATGTGAGATCCCTGTCTACAGGTGGACTGGAACTTCTATCAACTAATCCATACATCAAACCTGTCCCTTACAGCCCACAATCTATCATTAGGAAAACCATGTGAGAAATCTTTAAGGAATTCTGATAAAGAAAGAGATCTAGGGGTGGTTCTAAATAGAAAACTATCACCTGAGGACCACATACAGAACATTGTGTGAGGAGCCTATGCCATGCATTCCAACTTCAACAGCATGTTGTGGGGTGCCGATATTGTGTGCTAGGTTAGGCTAGGTTAGGCTAGGTAAAAAAGAAAGGAGCTAGGTTAGACTATGTATGTTTAAATCTCTGATTTAAACAGAGCCAGTGTTCAGTCAAATAACTGAATTTATCAAATCTTATCCTTGTATAATATACAAGCTGATGTGAGATCCCTGTCTACAGGTGGACTGGAACTTCTATCAACTAATCCATACATCAAACCTGTCCCTTACAGCCCACAATCTATCATTAGGAAAACCATGTGAGAAATCTTTAAGGAATTCTGATAAAGAAAGAGATCTAGGGGTGGTTCTAAATAGAAAACTATCACCTGAGGACCACATAAAGAACATTGTGTGAGGAGCCTATGCCATGCATTCCAACTTCAACAGCATGTTGTGGGGTGCCGATATTGTGTGCTAGGTTAGGCTAGGTTAGGCTAGGTAAAAAAGAAAGGAGCTAGGTTAGACTATGTATGTTTAAATCTCTGATTTAAACAGAGCCAGTGTTCAGTCAAATAACTGAATTTATCAAATCTTATCCTTGTATAATATACAAGCTGATGTGAGATCCCTGTCTACAGGTGGACTGGAACTTCTATCAACTAATCCATACATCAAACCTGTCCCTTACAGCCCACAATCTATCATTAGGAAAACCATGTGAGAAATCTTTAAGGAATTCTGATAAAGAAAGAGATCTAGGGGTGGTTCTAAATAGAAAACTATCACCTGAGGACCACATAAAGAACATTGTGTGAGGAGCCTATGCCATGCATTCCAACTTCAACAGCATGTTGTGGGGTGCCGATATTGTGTGCTAGGTTAGGCTAGGTTAGGCTAGGTAAAAAAGAAAGGAGCTAGGTTAGACAATGTATGTTTAAATCTCTGATTTAAACAGAGCCAGTGTTCAGTCAAATAACTGAATTTATCAAATCTTATCCTTGTATAATATACAAGCTGATGTGAGATCCCTGTCTACAGGTGGACTGGAACTTCTATCAACTAATCCATACATCAAACCTGTCCCTTACAGCCCACAATCTATCATTAGGAAAACCATGTGAGAAATCTTTAAGGAATTCTGATAAAGAAAGAGATCTAGGGGTGGTTCTAAATAGAAAACTATCACCTGAGGACCACATAAAGAACATTGTGTGAGGAGCCTATGCCATGCATTCCAACTTCAACAGCATGTTGTGGGGTGCCGATATTGTGTGCTAGGTTAGGCTAGGTTAGGCTAGGTAAAAAAGAAAGGAGCTAGGTTAGACTATGTATGTTTAAATCTCTGATTTAAACAGAGCCAGTGTTCAGTCAAATAACTGAATTTATCAAATCTTATCCTTGTATAATATACAAGCTGATGTGAGATCCCTGTCTACAGGTGGACTGGAACTTCTATCAACTAATCCATACATCAAACCTGTCCCTTACAGCCCACAATCTATCATTAGGAAAACCATGTGAGAAATCTTTAAGGAATTCTGATAAAGAAAGAGATCTAGGGGTGGTTCTAAATAGAAAACTATCACCTGAGGACCACATAAAGAACATTGTGTGAGGAGCCTATGCCATGCATTCCAACTTCAACAGCATGTTGTGGGGTGCCGATATTGTGTGCTAGGTTAGGCTAGGTTAGGCTAGGTAAAAAAGAAAGGAGCTAGGTTAGACTATGTATGTTTAAATCTCTGATTTAAACAGAGCCAGTGTTCAGTCAAATAACTGAATTTATCAAATCTTATCCTTGTATAATATACAAGCTGATGTGAGATCCCTGTCTACAGGTGGACTGGAACTATTATCAACTAATCCATACATCCCACCTGTCCCTTACAGCCCACAATCTATCATTAGGAAAACCATGTGAGAAATCTTTAAGGAATTCTGATAAAGAAAGAGATCTAGGGGTGGTTCTAAATAGAAAACTATCACCTGAGGACCACATAAAGAACATTGTGTGAGGAGCCTATGCCATGCATTCCAACTTCAACAGCATGTTGTGGGGTGCCGATATTGTGTGCCATCACATGTAAACCAACCAAGCCCACAAATACGTCAACATGGACCAGCATTACACCGTCTAACATACTCTGTCAGATGTAACAACTAAATTTGTGAATTCAAGACCTAATCTATTGCATAACACAGTGTTAGTACGAGAAAAACATTACTTACATTCGAAGCCGTGTTTTAAAATGGCGGCGGTCTTGTTGTACTGACGCTCCAAACTGTGTGTTCGTTTGCGTATGATGAACGTGTGACAATTTACTACAACAATTATTTAATTATTCTTTTTCTTTATTTTACTATTTTTAGGGTACATGAAATTTCCAACTTATTTGCACACAATAATATAATTGCATTGTCATAACCTTTATATATTACGGAAAATACGATGACATGAACGAAGTCAAAGTGAAGTTGAAGTCAAAGTCATTCGCCGAACGTATTAGTCATTTTTTTTCTCCCAAACGATAGGGGATAACAAATCCACCTAGCATATAAGTGTACAGTAAAGTCAATTTTATTCAGGAAAGTACATACAAAGTTGATTTACAAACATAATGTTGGATTTATAGATAGAGCTAGTGCATACAATACCTAAAGCCAATATAGTAGGCATATAGCATTTCAGGCAACCGGGCAGTATATATGGACCCCTTACTCAAATCTCTGAATATGTTAGATATTAAGTCCCTGCACATACTCTCATGTGTATTTTATATATATAAAACGCTGCACTGTAATGTCAATCCTGACCCTAAAAGCTTCCTAGAAGGTTGTAACAGATCCCATGAGCACCACACCAGAAACAAATACCTATTTGATATTCCAAGAGTACGACTTAGTCAAACTAGAAATGCTTTACAAATCAAGGGACCTCGAATGTGGAATGACCTTCCCAATTATGTTAAAAACTGTACCTCTCCCAACCAGTTTAAGATAAATAAAGATAAATTTATAAGTTAAGAAAAATTCCACAAATCAACAACCCTGTTACTGACCCAGTATTTACCCAAGTCTTTCCTAAATCTAAACTTATCCAATTTATACCCATTGTTTCGTGTTCTATCGTGTGTTGACAATTTTAATAACCTATTAATATCCCCTTTGTTATATCCATTCAGGAAATTGTGGTTGATCTCGAACCCATTAATAATGTGACGACTTATACAGAATTTTGTAACTATATCATCAAGATTGTAACCAGCTTAGCTAAATGTAGTGTGGGGTTCAGTCCCTAAGCCCATATTTGTGCCTCTCTAACCATTTAGGTTACAGGGCAAAAACATAAAAACAAAGGTAACTGCAGAAGGCCTATTGGCCCATACCAGGCATGCAGCTCCTATCTATAACAGATAAACACTAAGTACTACCTAATTAACTCAATGTAACCTACCTAACCACCAAAATGTCAATCCATATCTTTTATTTTAAACAATGCTGTTTTGTTGACCAAATTGTATTTTTACTCTTTTTCTGTCATGTTTCTCCCACCCCTGTTTTTTCCCTTTTTTCTTATTTTTTCTCAACATAATTCATACTTTAATTATGCGGATCAGGACATCACCTGATCAAACACATCAAACATCGTTTGACCACCATCAAACACACACATTTCGTGTGTGTTTGACGCTCACTGATATGTACCAGCGTTGTTTTATATATGGTGCTATTCTATCTTACGCTTTGTTGCTCTTTTTTACCTACGGGCTCATAGAACATTCTATTGCGAAAACATTGGCACAAAAATGAATGACGTACATACAATAATAATGTCAGGACAGTGATATAATTATAAACTTTCAAAGCACTGTATCGCCCATGTGTCGTCTTGTCACCAATACTGGGTAACAGTTCCGCCACTTCCCACACTCTTGCGGGTGGGCAGCGACCATTATTCTACGTTTATATTCATATCACCGTGTTGGGAATTTCATTGCGAGTACATTGATACCAAAATTAACGCTGTAGGACAAGTGTGGAAGTGATAACAATCCCAAGAGTAAAAACATTTTGTTGCTCTTGGGCACTCACGGCGAGTCATCTACGTAGGTATTTATTGGGTGCTGGTATTCATATAACTTTTGGTGACCGTTTTTGCTGATTTTCTTCTAGAGAATGTTATTGCGAACACGTTGGTACCAAAATGAAATACATAGCTCGAGAACTAAGGTCAGGAGAGTAAAAAGAGTATACACATTTTTGTTTTGACGCTTAATTAAGGTTATTGTGAGTACTCATCGCCTGCCTAGAAACTGGAACTAGTAATTCCATCTATCATACATATCATACAAGAGGAGCCACACATCTATGGATCATCCAATAAAATCAGCAGACTTCTAGATGTTACTACTGCTCGGCTTAGACTCGGTTACAAGTATCTCTGGGAATTCTCATTATCTGCTGATGTAGACCTGACCAAATGTAAACTGTGTCAACAAAATTATTCGCACACCCTCCGTCACTATGTGATGGAGTGCGAAAAGATACATGAATTTAGAGACAATTCTATAACTAATGTTCCAGCGATGTGTCAATATTTCATTCAAAATGATCTGCTACCAGAAATTTTAGCCAAATATCCCCAGTTTGCTAACTGTAGATAACAACTAAGTGATTGTAACCTATCCACCGCTGCCCACTGGATGGGGGACGGTGTGCAGGACAAACATATAAATTTTGATACTAGCTCTCCACATATGTCAGTTGCTTAATTTAGAACCTGTACTTGAGGTCGATCTCGAACCCATTGTTGATGTGATGACTTATATTGAATTTTGTAACTAGCTCATCAAGATTGTAACTTGCTTAGCTAAATGAATTGTGGGGTTCAGTCCCTGAGCCCATTATGTGCCTCTGTAACCCTTTCCACAACCGCCCACAAGATGGGTATGGGGTGCATAATGGGGTGGGGTGTCTTGGCCAAACGTGCCACATCAAAACCACAAGTTGACATTGAATGTGAATTAACAATGAGACAAGTAAGATTTATACTAATACATTTATACTAACTCTGTTGAGCGTTGACCATTTATACATCAAATCTGTTGATGTGAGCACTTTAGTTTAGTCTGCCGTTTAAAGAAAAAAAGAGCATATCAATGGTATATCACAGAAAACGAATTTATCATAAACTCATGTATTTGTCTTATCATATTGAACTGCATTCATATTTTTAATATATAACAATATGAATATACAAATTTCTGTAAATCCCCTACCATGTTGGAATCTGTGGAAATGAATGAGCAAATGTGCTGGCTGAAGGTGCTGAAGGAAACCACATTGGTTTCATTTTGGATACAAATGTCCATGGAGATTCAAAATGGAAACTAATTATATAGTTGAACCTGCAGAGAGTTTAAGAATCTGTGTTGAGAGTGATGGACACAGCCTTCACAATTATACTTCAGAGAATGTAAACATCTAAGAGTCATTAGAAATATGTGTAGAATAATAAACTCTACATTGTTTGAGTTAGGGAAAACACCATTTGTGATATATAGATACTATAGCTGTTCCTAAAGATTCACCCATTTTGCACCAGCAAGATAACATATAAGATTTTAAGAGTTGACGAATGTTAATATTCTTGTTTGATAAACTGTGAACTTGAGACATAGTTAATAAGAACATATTAACACAACAAAATGTTTTCATAATCTTTAACACCACTTTCCAGCAACTTATATAATTTATATAAATTATTTTAGAGAATAATACATAAATTATATATTTAAACATGATATAGTGTTTAGTGGAATGTATAAGGAGTCAAATTGTGTTAAAAAGAGCAATTTTTAGAAAATTTGGAAAAATACTTTTTTCTGTTCAAATTATAACTAAATGGATTTTAAAGGTTTCACTCAGCCAATATATATCATTCACAATTTATTAATGAATTTTACAAAAAAACACCATAAATTTTATATTTAAACATGTAAAAACTATTTGTTTTACATTTGGAAGAAAATAATTGTAGAAAAACAATTTATAATTAAACCTTTGTGTTTGGATTTTTTGAGTAAAAGTTTCTCAAAGGCTTTCCTGCACCATTCTCAATGCAAATCATTCCCACACCTATGGCAAGAGATAGGCGAACGTTGTGTAGATGATTTGTGTTTGCTGGGAAGAGTGACAGAGAGTAAGAGTGACAGAGAGTAAGAGTGACAGAGAGTAAGAGTGACAGAGTAAGAGTGACAGAAAGTAAGAGTGACAGAGAGTAAGAGTGACAGAGAGTAAGAGTGACAGTGTAAGAGTGACAGAGTAAGAGTGACAGAGTAAGAGTGACAGAGAGTAAGAGTGACAGAGTAAGAGTGACAGTGTAAGAGTGACAGAGTAAGAGTGACAGAGAGTAAGAGTGACAGAGAGTAAGAGTGACAGAGAGTAAGAGTGACAGAGAGTAAGAGTGACAGAGAGTAAGAGCGACAGTGTAAGAGTGACAGAGTAAGAGTGACAGAGTAAGAGTGACAGAGAGTAAGAGTGACAGAGAGTAAGAGTGACAGAGAGTAAGAGTGACAGAGAGTAAGAGTGACAGAGAGTAAGAGTGACAGTGTAAGAGTGACAGAGTAAGAGTGACAGAGAGTAAGAGTGACAGAGTAAGAGTGACAGAGTAAGAGTGACAGAGAGTAAGAGTGACAGAGAGTAAGAGTGACAGAGAGTAAGAGTGACAGAGAGTAAGAGTGACAGAGAGTAAGAGTGACAGTGTAAGAGTGACAGTAAGAGTGACAGAGTAAGAGTGACAGAGAGTAAGAGTGACAGAGAGTAAGAGTGACAGAGAGTAAGAGTGACAGAGAGTAAGAGTGACAGTGTAAGAGTGACAGAGTAAGAGTGACAGAGAGTAAGAGTGACAGAGAGTAAGAGTGACAGAGAGTAAGAGTGACAGAGAGTAAGAGTGACAGTAAGAGTGACAGAGAGTAAGAGTGACAGAGAGTAAGAGTGACAGAGAGTAAGAGTGACAGAGAGTAAGAGTGACAGTGTAAGAGTGACAGAGTAAGAGTGACAGAGTAAGAGTGACAGAGTAAGAGTGACAGAGAGTAAGAGTGACAGAGAGTAAGAGTGACAGAGAGTAAGAGTGACAGAGAGTAAGAGTGACAGAGAGTAAGAGTGACAGAGTAAGAGTGACAGAGAGTAAGAGTGACAGAGAGTAAGAGTGACAGAGAGTAAGAGTGACAGTGTAAGAGTGACAGAGTAAGAGTGACAGAGTAAGAGTGACAGAGAGTAAGAGTGACAGAGTAAGAGTGACAGAGAGTAAGAGTGACAGAGAGTAAGAGTGACAGAGAGTAAGAGTGACAGAGAGTAAGAGTGACAGAGTAAGAGTGACAGAGAGTAAGAGTGACAGAGAGTAAGAGTGACAGAGAGTAAGAGTGACAGAGAGTAAGAGTGACAGAGTAAGAGTGACAGAGTAAGAGTGACAGAGAGTAAGAGTGACAGAGAGTAAGAGTGACAGAGTAAGAGAGTAAGAGTGACAGAGAGTAAGAGTGACAGAGTAAGAGAGTAAGAGTGACAGAGAGTAAGAGTGACAGAGTAAGAGAGTGAGAGTGATTATGAGAGAGTTAAGAGTGTGAGGTGTGTGAGTGTAGCAGGCCAGGGAGGCAGGATGTGTGGTCACAGGCGAGGCCTAG
>NC_091165.1:9864455-10051955 GCF_040958095.1 Procambarus clarkii
AGTGTTCTAAAGTTGTATACTTCACTCTCGTGTTTAAGAGAGTTGTGCCTTAAGCATAGACACAGTGTTCTCCCATATTAACAGGGACTTGTTGAAATAAACGTATAAATGACCCCTCACTTGCTCTAGTGCTCTTGGGAGGTGGTGATCTTTGGGGTATATAAATACTCCGAAATTACCATCTCTTTTAAGGGTCTGAGCAGGTGGTGGAGCGGGTTAAGGCATACCTGTTATGCCAGTTGCTGGAAGGCTTCTATGCTGGCTAGGGTTCGAGTCTCCTGGTGGGAAAGTGTTCTAAAGTTGTATACTTCACTCTCGTGTTCAGGAGAGTTGTGCCTTAAGCATAGACACAGTGTTCTCCCATATTAACAGGGACTTGATGAAATAAATGTATAAATGACCCCTCACTTGCTCTAGTGCTCTTGGGAGGTGGTGATCTTTGGGGTATATAAATACTCCGAAATTACCATCTCTTTTAAGGGTCTGAGCAGGTGGTGGAGCGGGTTAAGGCGTACCTGTTATGCCAGTTGCTGGAAGGCTTCTGTGCTGGCTAGGGTTCGAGTCTCCTGGTGGGAAAGTGTTCTAAAGTTGTATACTTCACTCTCGTGTTTAGGAGAGTTGTGCCTTAAGCATAGACACAGTGTTCTCCCATATTAACAGGGACTTGATGAAATAAACGTATAAATGACCCCTCACTTGCTCTAGTGCTCTTGGGAGGTGGTGATCTTTGGGGTATATAAATACTCCGAAATTACCATCTCTTTTAAGGGTCTGAGCAGGTGGTGGAGCGGGTTAAGGCGTACCTGTTATGCCAGTTGCTGGAAGGCTTCTGTGCTGGCTAGGGTTCGAGTCTCCTGGTGGGAAAGTGTTCTAAAGTTGTATACTTCACTCTCGTGTTTAGGAGAGTTGTGCCTTAAGCATAGACACATTGTTCTCCCATATTAACAGGGACTTGATGAAATAAACGTATAATGACCCCTCACTTGCTCTAGTGCTCTTGGGAGGTGGTGATCTTTGGGGTATATATATACTCCGAAATTACCATCTCTTTTAAGGGTCTGAGCAGGTGGTGGAGCGGGTTAAGGCGTACCTGTTATGCCAGTTGCTGGAAGGCTTCTGTGCTGGCTAGGGTTCGAGTCTCCTGGTGGGAAAGTGTTCTAAAGTTGTATAGTTCACTCTCGTGTTTAGGAGAGTTGTGCCTTAAGCATAGACACAGTGTTCTCCAATATTAACAGGGACTTGATGAAATAAACGTATAAATGACCCCTCACTTGCTCTAGTGCTCTTGGGAGGTGGTGATCTTTGGGGTATATAAATACTCCGAAATTACCATCTCTTTTAAGGGTCTGAGCAGGTGGTGGAGTGGGTTAAGGCATACCTGTTATGCCAGTTGCTGGAAGGCTTCTGTGCTGGCTAGGGTTCGAGTCTCCTGGTGGGAAAGTGTTCTAAAGTTGTATACTTCACTCTCGTGTTTAGGAGAGTTGTGCCTTAAGCATAGACACAGTATTCTCCCATATTAACAGGGACTTGATGAAATAAACGTATTAATGACCCCTCACTTGCTCTAGTGCTTTTGGGAGGTGGTGATCTTTGGGGTATATAAATACTCCGAAATTACCATCTCTTTTAAGGGTCTGAGCAGGTGGTGGAGCGGGTTAAGGCGTACCTGTTATGCCAGTTGCAGGAAGGCTTCTGTGCTGGCTAGGGTTCGAGTCTCCTGGTGGGAAAGTGTTCTAAAGTTGTATACTTCACTCTCGTGTTTAGGAGAGTTGTGCCTTAAGCATAGACTCAGTGTTCTCCCATATTAACAGGGACTTGATGAAATAAACGTATAAATGACCCCTCACTTGCTCTAGTGCTCTTGGGAGGTGGTGATCTTTGGGGTATATAAATACTCCGAAATTACCATCTCTTTTAAGGGTCTGAGCAGGTGGTGGAGCGGGTTAAGGCGTACCTGTTATGCCAGTTGCTGGAAGGCTTCTGTGCTGGCTAGGGTTCGAGTCTCCTGGTGGGAAAGTGTTCTAAAGTTGTATACTTCACTCTCGTGTTTAGGAGAGTTGTGCCTTAAGCATAGACACAGTGTTCTCCCATATTAACAGGGACTTGATGAAATAAACGTATAAATGACCCCTCACTTGCTCTAGTGCTCTTGGGAGGTGGTGATCTTTGGGGTATATAAATACTCCGAAATTACCATCTCTTTTAAGGGTCTGAGCAGGTGGTGGAGCGGGTTAAGGCGTACCTGTTATGCCAGTTGCTGGAAGGCTTCTGTGCTGGCTAGGGTTCGAGTCTCCTGGTGGGAAAGTGTTCTAAAGTTGTATACTTCACTCTCGTGTTTAGGAGAGTTGTGCCTTAAGCATAGACACAGTGTTCTCCCATATTAACAGGGACTTGATGAAATAAACGTATAAATGACCCCTCACTTGCTCTAGTGCTCTTGGGAGGTGGTGATCTTTGGGGTATATAAATACTCCGAAATTACCATCTCTTTTAAGGGTCTGAGCAGGTGGTTGAGTGGGTTAAGGCGTACCTGTTATGCCAGTTGCTGGAAGGCTTCTGTGCTGGCTAGGGTTTGAGTCTCCTGGTGGGAAAGTGTTCTAAAGTTGTATACTTCACTCTCGTGTTTAGGAGAGTTGTGCCTTAAGCATAGACACAGTGTTCTCCCATATTAACAGGGACTTGATGAAATAAACGTATAAATGACCCCTCACTTGCTCTAGTGCTCTTGGGAGGTGGTGATCTTTGGGGTATATAAATACTCCGAAATTACCATCTCTTTTAAGGGTCTGAGCAGGTGGTGGAGCGGGTTAAGGCGTACCTGTTATGCCAGTTGCTGGAAGGCTTCTGTGCTGGCTAGGGTTCGAGTCTCCTGGTGGGAAAGTGTTCTAAAGTTGTATACTTCACTCTCGTGTTTAGGAGAGTTGTGCCTTAAGCATAGACACAGTGTTCTCCCATATTAACAGGGACTTGATGAAATAAACGTATAAATGACCCCTCACTTGCTCTAGTGCTCTTGGGAGGTGGTGATCTTTGGGGTATATAAATACTCCGAAATTACCATCTCTTTTAAGGGTCTGAGCAGGTGGTGGAGCGGGTTAAGGCGTACCTGTTATGCCAGTTGCTGGAAGGCTTCTGTGCTGGCTAGGGTTCGAGTCTCCTGGTGGGAAAGTGTTCTAAAGTTGTATACTTCACTCTCGTGTTTAGGAGAGTTGTGCCTTAAGCATAGACACATTGTTCTCCCATATTAACAGGGACTTGATGAAATAAACGTATAATGACCCCTCACTTGCTCTAGTGCTCTTGGGAGGTGGTGATCTTTGGGGTATATATATACTCCGAAATTACCATCTCTTTTAAGGGTCTGAGCAGGTGGTGGAGCGGGTTAAGGCGTACCTGTTATGCCAGTTGCTGGAAGGCTTCTGTGCTGGCTAGGGTTCGAGTCTCCTGGTGGGAAAGTGTTCTAAAGTTGTATATTTCACTCTCGTGTTTAGGAGAGTTGTGCCTTAAGCATAGACACAGTGTTCTCCAATATTAACAGGGACTTGATGAAATAAACGTATAAATGACCCCTCACTTGCTCTAGTGCTCTTGGGAGGTGGTGATCTTTGGGGTATATAAATACTCCGAAATTACCATCTCTTTTAAGGGTCTGAGCAGGTGGTGGAGCGGGTTAAGGCATACCTGTTATGCCAGTTGCTGGAAGGCTTCTGTGCTGGCTAGGGTTCGAGTCTCCTGGTGGGAAAGTGTTCTAAAGTTGTATACTTCACTCTCGTGTTTAGGAGAGTTGTGCCTTAAGCATAGACACAGTATTCTCCCATATTAACAGGGACTTGATGAAATAAACGTATTAATGACCCCTCACTTGCTCTAGTGCTTTTGGGAGGTGGTGATCTTTGGGGTATATAAATACTCCGAAATTACCATCTCTTTTAAGGGTCTGAGCAGGTGGTGGAGCGGGTTAAGGCGTACCTGTTATGCCAGTTGCAGGAAGGCTTCTGTGCTGGCTAGGGTTCGAGTCTCCTGGTGGGAAAGTGTTCTAAAGTTGTATACTTCACTCTCGTGTTTAGGAGAGTTGTGCCTTAAGCATAGACTCAGTGTTCTCCCATATTAACAGGGACTTGATGAAATAAACGTATAAATGACCCCTCACTTGCTCTAGTGCTCTTGGGAGGTGGTGATCTTTGGGGTATATAAATACTCCGAAATTACCATCTCTTTTAAGGGTCTGAGCAGGTGGTGGAGCGGGTTAAGGCGTACCTGTTATGCCAGTTGCTGGAAGGCTTCTGTGCTGGCTAGGGTTCGAGTCTCCTGGTGGGAAAGTGTTCTAAAGTTGTATACTTCACTCTCGTGTTTAGGAGAGTTGTGCCTTAAGCATAGACACAGTGTTCTCCCATATTAACAGGGACTTGATGAAATAAACGTATAAATGACCCCTCACTTGCTCTAGTGCTCTTGGGAGGTGGTGATCTTTGGGGTATATAAATACTCCGAAATTACCATCTCTTTTAAGGGTCTGAGCAGGTGGTGGAGCGGGTTAAGGCGTACCTGTTATGCCAGTTGCTGGAAGGCTTCTGTGCTGGCTAGGGTTCGAGTCTCCTGGTGGGAAAGTGTTCTAAAGTTGTATACTTCACTCTCGTGTTTAGGAGAGTTGTGCCTTAAGCATAGACACAGTGTTCTCCCATATTAACAGGGACTTGATGAAATAAACGTATAAATGACCCCTCACTTGCTCTAGTGCTCTTGGGAGGTGGTGATCTTTGGGGTATATAAATACTCCGAAATTACCATCTCTTTTAAGGGTCTGAGCAGGTGGTTGAGTGGGTTAAGGCGTACCTGTTATGCCAGTTGCTGGAAGGCTTCTGTGCTGGCTAGGGTTTGAGTCTCCTGGTGGGAAAGTGTTCTAAAGTTGTATACTTCACTCTCGTGTTTAGGAGAGTTGTGCCTTAAGCATAGACACAGTGTTCTCCCATATTAACAGGGACTTGATGAAATAAACGTATAAATGACCCCTCACTTGCTCTAGTGCTCTTGGGAGGTGGTGATCTTTGGGGTATATAAATACTCCGAAATTACCATCTCTTTTAAGGGTCTGAGCAGGTGGTGGAGCGGGTTAAGGCGTACCTGTTATGCCAGTTGCTGGAAGGCTTCTGTGCTGGCTAGGGTTCGAGTCTCCTGGTGGGAAAGTGTTCTAAAGTTGTATACTTCACTCTCGTGTTTAGGAGAGTTGTGCCTTAGCATAGACACAGTGTTCTCCCATATTAACAGGGACTTGATGAAATAAACGTATAAATGACCCCTCACTTGCTCTAGTGCTCTTGGGAGGTGGTGATCTTTGGGGTATATAAATACTCCGAAATTACCATCTCTTTTAAGGGTCTGAGCAGGTGGTTGAGCGGGTTAAGGCGTACCTGTTATGCCAGTTGCTGGAAGGCTTCTGTGCTGGCTAGGGTTCGAGTCTCCTGGTGGGAAAGTGTTCTAAAGTTGTATACTTCACTCTCGTGTTTAGGAGAGTTGTGCCTTAAGCATAGACACAGTGTTCTCCCATATTAACAGGGACTTGATGAAATAAACGTATAAATGACCCCTCACTTGCTCTAGTGCTCTTGGGAGGTGGTGATCTTTGGGGTATATAAATACTCCGAAATTACCATCTCTTTTAAGGGTCTGAGACGGTGGTGGAGCGGGTTAAGGCGTACCTGTTATGCCAGTTGCTGGAAGGCTTCTGTGCTGGCTAGGTTTCGAGTCTCCTAGTGGGAAAGTGTTCTAAAGTTGTATACTTCACTCTCGTGTTTAGGAGAGTTGTGCCTTAAGCATAGACACATTATTCTCCCATATTAACAGGGACTTGATGAAATAAACGTATAAATGACCCCTCACTTGCTCTAGTGCTCTTGGGAGGTGGTGATCTTTGGGGTATATAAATACTCCGAAATTACCATCTCTTTTAAGGGTCTGAGCAGGTGGTGGAGCGGGTTAAGGCGTACCTGTTATGCCAGTTGCTGGAAGGCTTCTGTGCTGGCTAGGGTTCGAGTCTCCTGGTGGGAAAGTGTTCTAAAGTTGTATACTTCACTCTCGTGTTTAGGAGAGTTGTGCCTTAAGCATAGACACAGTGTTCTCCCATATTAACAGGGACTTGATGAAATAAACGTATAAATGACCCCTCACTTGCTCTAGTGCTCTTGGGAGGTGGTGATCTTTGGGGTATATAAATACTCCGAAATTACCATCTCTTTTAAGGGTCTGAGCAGGTGGTGGAGCGGGTTAAGGCGTACCTGTTATGCCAGTTGCTGGAAGGCTTCTGTGCTGGCTAGGGTTCGAGTCTCCTGGTGGGAAAGTGTTCTAAAGTTGTATACTTCACTCTCGTGTTTAGGAGAGTTGTGCCTTAAGCATAGACACAGTGTTCTCCCATATTAACAGGGACTTGATGAAATAAACGTATAAATGACCCCTCACTTGCTCTAGTGCTCTTGGGAGGTGGTGATCTTTGGGGTATATAAATACTCCGAAATTACCATCTCTTTTAAGGGTCTGAGCAGGTGGTTGAGTGGGTTAAGGCGTACCTGTTATGCCAGTTGCTGGAAGGCTTCTGTGCTGGCTAGGGTTTGAGTCTCCTGGTGGGAAAGTGTTCTAAAGTTGTATACTTCACTCTCGTGTTTAGGAGAGTTGTGCCTTAAGCATAGACACAGTGTTCTCCCATATTAACAGGGACTTGATGAAATAAACGTATAAATGACCCCTCACTTGCTCTAGTGCTCTTGGGAGGTGGTGATCTTTGGGGTATATAAATACTCCGAAATTACCATCTCTTTTAAGGGTCTGAGCAGGTGGTGGAGCGGGTTAAGGCGTACCTGTTATGCCAGTTGCAGGAAGGCTTCTGTGCTGGCTAGGGTTCGAGTCTCCTGGTGGGAAAGTGTTCTAAAGTTGTATACTTCACTCTCGTGTTTAGGAGAGTTGTGCCTTAAGCATAGACTCAGTGTTCTCCCATATTAACAGGGACTTGATGAAATAAACGTATAAATGACCCCTCACTTGCTCTAGTGCTCTTGGGAGGTGGTGATCTTTGGGGTATATAAATACTCCGAAATTACCATCTCTTTTAAGGGTCTGAGCAGGTGGTGGAGCGGGTTAAGGCGTACCTGTTATGCCAGTTGCTGGAAGGCTTCTGTGCTGGCTAGGGTTCGAGTCTCCTGGTGGGAAAGTGTTCTAAAGTTGTATACTTCACTCTCGTGTTTAGGAGAGTTGTGCCTTAAGCATAGACACAGTGTTCTCCCATATTAACAGGGACTTGATGAAATAAACGTATAAATGACCCCTCACTTGCTCTAGTGCTCTTGGGAGGTGGTGATCTTTGGGGTATATAAATACTCCGAAATTACCATCTCTTTTAAGGGTCTGAGCAGGTGGTGGAGCGGGTTAAGGCGTACCTGTTATGCCAGTTGCTGGAAGGCTTCTGTGCTGGCTAGGGTTCGAGTCTCCTGGTGGGAAAGTGTTCTAAAGTTGTATACTTCACTCTCGTGTTTAGGAGAGTTGTGCCTTAAGCATAGACACAGTGTTCTCCCATATTAACAGGGACTTGATGAAATAAACGTATAAATGACCCCTCACTTGCTCTAGTGCTCTTGGGAGGTGGTGATCTTTGGGGTATATAAATACTCCGAAATTACCATCTCTTTTAAGGGTCTGAGCAGGTGGTTGAGTGGGTTAAGGCGTACCTGTTATGCCAGTTGCTGGAAGGCTTCTGTGCTGGCTAGGGTTTGAGTCTCCTGGTGGGAAAGTGTTCTAAAGTTGTATACTTCACTCTCGTGTTTAGGAGAGTTGTGCCTTAAGCATAGACACAGTGTTCTCCCATATTAACAGGGACTTGATGAAATAAACGTATAAATGACCCCTCACTTGCTCTAGTGCTCTTGGGAGGTGGTGATCTTTGGGGTATATAAATACTCCGAAATTACCATCTCTTTTAAGGGTCTGAGCAGGTGGTGGAGCGGGTTAAGGCGTACCTGTTATGCCAGTTGCTGGAAGGCTTCTGTGCTGGCTAGGGTTCGAGTCTCCTGGTGGGAAAGTGTTCTAAAGTTGTATACTTCACTCTCGTGTTTAGGAGAGTTGTGCCTTAGCATAGACACAGTGTTCTCCCATATTAACAGGGACTTGATGAAATAAACGTATAAATGACCCCTCACTTGCTCTAGTGCTCTTGGGAGGTGGTGATCTTTGGGGTATATAAATACTCCGAAATTACCATCTCTTTTAAGGGTCTGAGCAGGTGGTTGAGCGGGTTAAGGCGTACCTGTTATGCCAGTTGCTGGAAGGCTTCTGTGCTGGCTAGGGTTCGAGTCTCCTGGTGGGAAAGTGTTCTAAAGTTGTATACTTCACTCTCGTGTTTAGGAGAGTTGTGCCTTAAGCATAGACACAGTGTTCTCCCATATTAACAGGGACTTGATGAAATAAACGTATAAATGACCCCTCACTTGCTCTAGTGCTCTTGGGAGGTGGTGATCTTTGGGGTATATAAATACTCCGAAATTACCATCTCTTTTAAGGGTCTGAGACGGTGGTGGAGCGGGTTAAGGCGTACCTGTTATGCCAGTTGCTGGAAGGCTTCTGTGCTGGCTAGGTTTCGAGTCTCCTAGTGGGAAAGTGTTCTAAAGTTGTATACTTCACTCTCGTGTTTAGGAGAGTTGTGCCTTAAGCATAGACACATTATTCTCCCATATTAACAGGGACTTGATGAAATAAACGTATAAATGACCCCTCACTTGCTCTAGTGCTCTTGGGAGGTGGTGATCTTTGGGGTATATAAATACTCCGAAATTACCATCTCTTTTAAGGGTCTGAGCAGGTGGTGGAGCGGGTTAAGGCGTACCTGTTATGCCAGTTGCTGGAAGGCTTCTGTGCTGGCTAGGGTTCGAGCCTCCTGGTGGGAAAGTGTTCTAAAGTTGTATACTTCACTCTCGTGTTTAGGAGAGTTGTGCCTTAAGCATAGACACATTGTTCTCCCATATTAACAGGGACTTGATGAAATAAACGTATAAATGACCCCTCACTTGCTCTAGTGCTCTTGGGAGGTGGTGATCTTTGGGGTATATAAATACTCCGAAATTACCATCTCTTTTAAGGGTCTGAGCAGGTGGTGGAGCGGGTTAAGGCGTACCTGTTATGCCAGTTGCTGGAAGGCTTCTGTGCTGGCTAGGGTTCGAGTCTCCTGGTGGGAAAGTGTTCTAAAGTTGTATACTTCACTCTCGTGTTTAGGAGAGTTGTGCCTTAAGCATAGACACAGTGTTCTCCCATATTAACAGGGACTTGATGAAATAAACGTATAAATGACCCCTCACTTGCTCTAGTGCTCTTGGGAGGTGGTGATCTTTGGGGTATATAAATACTCCGAAATTACCATCTCTTTTAAGGGTCTGAGCAGGTGGTTGAGTGGGTTAAGGCGTACCTGTTATGCCAGTTGCTGGAAGGCTTCTGTGCTGGCTAGGGTTTGAGTCTCCTGGTGGGAAAGTGTTCTAAAGTTGTATACTTCACTCTCGTGTTTAGGAGAGTTGTGCCTTAAGCATAGACACAGTGTTCTCCCATATTAACAGGGACTTGATGAAATAAACGTATAAATGACCCCTCACTTGCTCTAGTGCTCTTGGGAGGTGGTGATCTTTGGGGTATATAAATACTCCGAAATTACCATCTCTTTTAAGGGTCTGAGCAGGTGGTGGAGCGGGTTAAGGCGTACCTGTTATGCCAGTTGCTGGAAGGCTTCTGTGCTGGCTAGGGTTCGAGTCTCCTGGTGGGAAAGTGTTCTAAAGTTGTATACTTCACTCTCGTGTTTAGGAGAGTTGTGCCTTAGCATAGACACAGTGTTCTCCCATATTAACAGGGACTTGATGAAATAAACGTATAAATGACCCCTCACTTGCTCTAGTGCTCTTGGGAGGTGGTGATCTTTGGGGTATATAAATACTCCGAAATTACCATCTCTTTTAAGGGTCTGAGCAGGTGGTTGAGCGGGTTAAGGCGTACCTGTTATGCCAGTTGCTGGAAGGCTTCTGTGCTGGCTAGGGTTCGAGTCTCCTGGTGGGAAAGTGTTCTAAAGTTGTATACTTCACTCTCGTGTTTAGGAGAGTTGTGCCTTAAGCATAGACACAGTGTTCTCCCATATTAACAGGGACTTGATGAAATAAACGTATAAATGACCCCTCACTTGCTCTAGTGCTCTTGGGAGGTGGTGATCTTTGGGGTATATAAATACTCCGAAATTACCATCTCTTTTAAGGGTCTGAGACGGTGGTGGAGCGGGTTAAGGCGTACCTGTTATGCCAGTTGCTGGAAGGCTTCTGTGCTGGCTAGGTTTCGAGTCTCCTAGTGGGAAAGTGTTCTAAAGTTGTATACTTCACTCTTGTGTTTAGGAGAGTTGTGCCTTAAGCATAGACACATTATTCTCCCATATTAACAGGGACTTGATGAAATAAACGTATAAATGACCCCTCACTTGCTCTAGTGCTCTTGGGAGGTGGTGATCTTTGGGGTATATAAATACTCCGAAATTACCATCTCTTTTAAGGGTCTGAGCAGGTGGTGGAGCGGGTTAAGGCGTACCTGTTATGCCAGTTGCTGGAAGGCTTCTGTGCTGGCTAGGGTTCGAGTCTCCTGGTGGGAAAGTGTTCTAAAGTTGTATACTTCACTCTCGTGTTTAAGAGAGTTGTGCCTTAAGCATAGACACAGTGTTCTCCCATATTAACAGGGACTTGTTGAAATAAACGTATAAATGACCCCTCACTTGCTCTAGTGCTCTTGGGAGGTGGTGATCTTTGGGGTATATAAATACTCCGAAATTACCATCTCTTTTAAGGGTCTGAGCAGGTGGTGGAGCGGGTTAAGGCATACCTGTTATGCCAGTTGCTGGAAGGCTTCTATGCTGGCTAGGGTTCGAGTCTCCTGGTGGGAAAGTGTTCTAAAGTTGTATACTTCACTCTCGTGTTCAGGAGAGTTGTGCCTTAAGCATAGACACAGTGTTCTCCCATATTAACAGGGACTTGATGAAATAAATGTATAAATGACCCCTCACTTGCTCTAGTGCTCTTGGGAGGTGGTGATCTTTGGGGTATATAAATACTCCGAAATTACCATCTCTTTTAAGGGTCTGAGCAGGTGGTGGAGCGGGTTAAGGCGTACCTGTTATGCCAGTTGCTGGAAGGCTTCTGTGCTGGCTAGGGTTCGAGTCTCCTGGTGGGAAAGTGTTCTAAAGTTGTATACTTCACTCTCGTGTTTAGGAGAGTTGTGCCTTAAGCATAGACACAGTGTTCTCCCATATTAACAGGGACTTGATGAAATAAACGTAGAAATGACCCCTCACTTGATCTAGTGCTCTTAGGAGGTGGTGATCTTTGGGGTATATAAATACTCCGAAATTACCATCTCTTTTAAGGGTCTGAGCAGGTGGTGGAGCGGGTTAAGGCGTACCTGTTATGCCAGTTGCTGGAAGGCTTCTGTGCTGGCTAGGGTTCGAGTCTCCAGGTGGGAAAGTGTTCTAAAGTTGTATACTTCACTCTCGTGTTTAGGAGAGTTGTGCCTTAAGCATAGACACAGTGTTCTCCCATATTAACAGGGACTTGATGAAATAAACGTATAAATGACCCCTCACTTGCTGTGGTGCTCTTGGGAGGTGGTGATCTTTGGGGTATATAAATACTCCGAAATTACCATCTCTTTTAAGGGTCTGAGCAGGTGGTGGAGCGGGTTAAGGCGTACCTGTTATGCCAGTTGCTGGAAGGCTTCTGTGCTGGCTAGGGTTCGAGTCTCCTGGTGGGAAAGTGTTCTAAAGTTGTATATTTCACTCTCGTGTTTAGGAGAGTTGTGCCTTAAGCATAGACACAGTGTTCTCCCATATTAACAGGGACTTGATGAAATAAACGTATAAATGACCCCTCACTTGCTCTGGTGCTCTTGGGAGGTGGTGATCTTTGGGGTATATAAATACTCCGAAATTACCATCTCTTTTAAGGGTCTGAGCAGGTGGTGGAGCGGGTTAAGGCATACCTGTTATGCCAGTTGCTGGAAGGCTTCTGTGCTGGTTAGGGTTCGAGTCTCCTGGTGGGAAAGTGTTCTAAAGTTGTATACTTCACTCTCGTGTTTAGGAGAGTTGTGCCTTAAGCATAGACTCAGTGTTCTCCCATATTAACAGGGACTTGATGAAAAAACGTATAAATGACCCCTCACTTGCTCTAGTGCTCTTGGGAGGTGGTGATCTTTGGGGTATATAAATACTCCGAAATTACCATCTCTTTTAAGGGTCTGAGCAGGTGGTGGAGCGGGTTAAGGCGTACCTGTTATGCCAGTTGCTGGAATGCTTCTGTGCTGGCTAGGGTTCGAGTTTCCTGGTGGGAAAGTGTTCTAAAGTTGTATACTTCACTCTCGTGTTTAGGAGAGTTGTGCCTTAAGCATAGACACAGTGTTCTCCCATATTAACAGGGACTTGATGAAATAAACGTATAAATGACCCCTCACTTGCTCTAGTGCTCTTGGGAGGTGGTGATCTTTGGGGTATATAAATACTCCGAAATTACCATCTCTTTTAAGGGTCTGAGCAGGTGGTGGAGCGGGTTAAGGCGTACCTGTTATGCCAGTTGCTGGAAGGCTTCTGTGCTGGCTAGGGTTCGAGTCTCCTGGTGGGAAAGTGTTCTAAAGTTGTATACTTCACTCTCGTGTTTAGGAGAGTTGTGCCTTAAGCATAGACACAGTGTTCTCCCATATTAACAGGGACTTGATGAAATAAACGTATAAATGACCCCTCACTTGCTCTAGTGCTCTTGGGAGGTGGTGATCTTTGGGGTATATAAATACTCCGAAATTACCATCTCTTTTAAGGGTCTGAGCAGGTGGTGGAGCGGGTTAAGGCGTACCTGTTATGCCAGTTGCTGGAAGGCTTCTGTGCTGGCTAGGGTTCGAGTCTCCTGGTGGGAAAGTGTTCTAAAGTTGTATACTTCACTCTCGTGTTTAGGAGAGTTGTGCCTTAAGCATAGACACAGTGTTCTCCCATATTAACAGGGACTTGATGAAATAAACGTATAAATGACCCCTCACTTGCTCTAGTGCTCTTGGGAGGTGGTGATCTTTGGGGTATATAAATACTCCGAAATTACCATCTCTTTTAAGGGTCTGAGCAGGTGGTGGAGCGGGTTAAGGCGTACCTGTTATGTCAGTTGCTGGAAGGCTTCTGTGCTGGCTAGGGTTCGAGTCTCCTGGTGGGAAAGTGTTCTAAAGTTGTATACTTCACTCTCGTGTTTAGGAGAGTTGTGCCTTAAGCATAGACACATTGTTCTCCCATATTAACAGGGACTTGATGAAATAAACGTATAATGACCCCTCACTTGCTCTAGTGCTCTTGGGAGGTGGTGATCTTTGGGGTATATAAATACTCCGAAATTACCATCTCTTTTAAGGGTCTGAGCAGGTGGTGGAGCGGGTTAAGGCATACCTGTTATGCCAGTTGCTGGAAGGCTTCTGTGCTGGCTAGGGTTCGAGTCTCCTGGTAGGAAAGTGTTCTAAAGTTGTATATTTCACTCTCGTGTTTAGGAGAGTTGTGCCTTAAGCATAGACACAGTGTTCTCCCATATTAACAGGGACTTGATGAAATAAACGTATAAATGACCCCTCACTT
Source organism: Procambarus clarkii (assembly GCF_040958095.1). Lineage (NCBI taxonomy): Eukaryota > Metazoa > Arthropoda > Malacostraca > Decapoda > Cambaridae > Procambarus > Procambarus clarkii. Next base: position 9,878,107 of record NC_091165.1, read on the forward strand.
GCTCTAGTGCTCTTGGGAGGTGGTGATCTTTGGGGTATATAAATACTCCGAAATTACCATCTCTTTTAAGGGTCTGAGCAGGTGGTGGAGCGGGTTAAGGCATACCTGTTATGCCAGTTGCTGGAAGGCTTCTGTGCTGGCTAGGGTTCGAGTCTCCTGGTGGGAAAGTGTTCTAAAGTTGTATACTTCACTCTCGTGTTTAGGAGAGTTGTGCCTTAAGCATAGACACAGTATTCTCCCATATTAACAGGGACTTGATGAAATAAACGTATTAATGACCCCTCACTTGCTCTAGTGCTCTTGGGAGGTGGTGATCTTTGGGGTATATAAATACTCCGAAATTACCATCTCTTTTAAGGGTCTGAGCAGGTGGTGGAGCGGGTTAAGGCGTACCTGTTATGCCAGTTGCAGGAAGGCTTCTGTGCTGGCTAGGGTTCGAGTCTCCTGGTGGGAAAGTGTTCTAAAGTTGTATACTTCACTCTCGTGTTTAGGAGAGTTGTGCCTTAAGCATAGACTCAGTGTTCTCCCATATTAACAGGGACTTGATGAAATAAACGTATAAATGACCCCTCACTTGCTCTAGTGCTCTTGGGAGGTGGTGATCTTTGGGGTATATAAATACTCCGAAATTACCATCTCTTTTAAGGGTCTGAGCAGGTGGTGGAGCGGGTTAAGGCGTACCTGTTATGCCAGTTGCTGGAAGGCTTCTGTGCTGGCTAGGGTTCGAGTCTCCTGGTGGGAAAGTGTTCTAAAGTTGTATACTTCACTCTCGTGTTTAGGAGAGTTGTGCCTTAAGCATAGACACAGTGTTCTCCCATATTAACAGGGACTTGATGAAATAAACGTATAAATGACCCCTCACTTGCTCTAGTGCTCTTGGGAGGTGGTGATCTTTGGGGTATATAAATACTCCGAAATTACCATCTCTTTTAAGGGTCTGAGCAGGTGGTGGAGCGGGTTAAGGCGTACCTGTTATGCCAGTTGCTGGAAGGCTTCTGTGCTGGCTAGGGTTCGAGTCTCCTGGTGGGAAAGTGTTCTAAAGTTGTATACTTCACTCTCGTGTTTAGGAGAGTTGTGCCTTAAGCATAGACACAGTGTTCTCCCATATTAACAGGGACTTGATGAAATAAACGTATAAATGACCCCTCACTTGCTCTAGTGCTCTTGGGAGGTGGTGATCTTTGGGGTATATAAATACTCCGAAATTACCATCTCTTTTAAGGGTCTGAGCAGGTGGTGGAGCGGGTTAAGGCGTACCTGTTATGCCAGTTGCTGGAAGGCTTCTGTGCTGGCTAGGGTTCGAGTCTCCTGGTGGGAAAGTGTTCTAAAGTTGTATACTTCACTCTCGTGTTTAGGAGAGTTGTGCCTTAAGCATAGACACAGTGTTCTCCCATATTAACAGGGACTTGATGAAATAAACGTATAAATGACCCCTCACTTGCTCTAGTGCTCTTGGGAGGTGGTGATCTTTGGGGTATATAAATACTCCGAAATTACCATCTCTTTTAAGGGTCTGAGCAGGTGGTGGAGCGGGTTAAGGCATACCTGTTATGCCAGTTGCTGGAAGGCTTCTGTGCTGGCTAGGGTTCGAGTCTCCTGGTGGGAAAGTGTTCTAAAGTTGTATACTTCACTCTCGTGTTTCAACCCGTTCTCACACAAGACAGCACATATATGACTTAATGCTTAAAGTCAATATGTTGAATATGAATTAGTAAATATGTGATATATTCCCAGTTACTTTTTTTACCAAGGCCCAAACTCTTCCTCACGTACCAATTTACGTGTCACAGTACCCGTCCGTCAACATAGATAGCAGAATATTCGTGATTGGTTCAATTATAAGGAAAATTGTAGTTTTCAGGTCCCACATGGGTTGTGAAATTTACCTACTGTTGTCCATGCTCTTATAATATTACAGATCAGCTATATCCTATTGAAGGCTCGTAGTTTTGTTTTGAGAAATATTAGTTGTTCTTAGTAAATTATAATAAGCACTATAAATTATTACATAGAATAACAGTGCTTCACCAATCAATATTATATACCATAGTTTGGCTTTAAAAATCTTTAAAGAATGTTTTGTAGGAACGCTAACAGAAAACGATGTTACATTTGAATGTCTATGGGGTAAACTACTGCAAACAGGACGGTATTGTGTCTACTATACCAACTATAGCTAGGATGGGTATATTGTCACCTACCGCCTGTTAGGTGGGAAAGGGGTCCAATACCACCCACAGGATGGGTATGAGGGTCACATCCACTCACAGGATGAGTATGGGGATCACATCCATCCACAGGAAGGGTATGGGGTCCAATATACCACCCACAGGATGAGTATGGCGTCCACTACAACCCACAGGATGGGTATGGGGCTCCAACCACCCATAGAATGGGTATGGGGCTCCAACCACAAATAAAATGGGTATAGGGTCCAATAACACCCACTGGATGTGTATTGCGTCCATTGCCGCGCGTCGAGCTCGAAAACCGCAGCATTCATCTCAGAACCATGCCTATTTCACACAGATTCCTTAATAAACGTAAGAGTTTTATATGTCACAAGAAAGATAGAAATATAAGCTTCATTCTAAATACCTTACCATGGGCATATTTAAATTTAAAGCGAAGATACGTGTACTTTTATAATAGCCGAGCTTTAACCCCGGACAGATTGATCGACCGAGCAACTCTCTCTCAGAACAATGTTTATTTCACGTGAATTCGTTAATAAACATATATGTTTTATATGTCTCAAGAAAGGCAGACATATAAGCTTCACTTTAAACACTTTACCATAGACATATTTAAAGTTCTAATGAAGATACATGTATTTTAAAAATTACGGAGCTCCCACCCCGTACAGACTGAACGACAGAGCAACTCTCTCTCAGATCAATGTTTATTTCACGTAAATTCGTTAATAAACACAAATGTTTTATATGTCTTAAGCAAGATAGAAATAAGAGCTTCATTTTCAATACATTACAATAGATATATTTATGGCTCAAGTGAAGATACATATGTTTTTATAGTAGCACTCAGTAGCTTGTCGGGCATGGAGTGCAGACGCCTACGCACTTGCCGATATATTGTATAATTATCAAAGATACGCTAATAAAGCCTAAAATCTTATATGCCTCCAGAAAGACCGAGATATGAACATTATTATGATTTCACCAAATGAAATATATCATGTTCGAGAACAAAGATATATCAATTTTAAATTAAGTTTCGACTCTTGCTCGGGCGAGAGAGAGGGAGCGACTCTCGCCCCATCTATTGGAGATTCTGTCCACTAAAGACCCAAAGCTACTCAAACCCTCCTAGCATTATTTAAGTAATGAAGTAATATGGTATATTTACTATAATGTGGGTGCTGAATGCAGAACATGATAAAACATATATTTACTCCAAACTAATATAATTTCATTATAAAATAAGTAAATAAGTAGCATCAAAGGAAGTCGACGGTCCAAGCGTCAATGTTGTGGAACGACTTATCCAAGATATATCGTTGTTTGGAAAGTGTTTGTTGGCATATCCAGTTGTCGCACTTCTCTGCACAAATTATCACAAATTTAAATTATAATGTTAACAAGTAGAATACGTATTTTTAATAAAATCTAACATAGCTAGCCAGAAAACATTTAACATTTATTAAAAAAATATATGTTTGGAAGTTAAATCGACTTCATAGGACAATAGTGTTGTTATATATACTCGTTATTCGTTGACATGCGTTCGCTACTTAAACTACCATGTACTGTACTTATGTGAAATCTCCCATGTCTCTTCGCTCATCTTACCGAACCCTACAGGCTCTGTGATATATTGCTTAATTAATTGAGATTCACAAATAAAGCTTATAATTGTATATGTTATCAAAAAGGCAGAGCTTATTTTAGTTCATTTATTATGCACCCCATACCCATCCTATGGGCGATAGTGGAGTGTTACAGAGGCACATAATGGGCTCAGGGACTGAGCCCCACAATTCATATAGCCAAGGAAGTTATAATCTTGATAAGCTAGTTACAAAAGTCAATGCACATTGTCACATCAACAATGGGCTAGAGACCGACCACAAGTACAGTTTATAATTTAAGCAACTGACATATATGGAGGGCTAGTGTCACAATTGATTTGTTTATCCTACACATAACCCCCTCTCCCCCATCCAATGGGCAGCGGTGGATAGGTTACAATCAAGTCGTTTTTTGCGTTTTATTCAGAGATTAGATCTTATTGGGTGAGGAAAGATATTCATATTTTAAAGAAGGCTTCTTGGCTGATGCTCTCCATTGATGGAAAATATACAACCTTTTGAAAATCAATGTTAGTTTGATCTAGATATTGTAATTAACGAAAGTATTTATGTCATCTGAAAGGTAGAAATATAGGCTACATCTAAAATCCTTTGTCATAAATATAACTGAAGTGAAAACGAAGATATATGCGTTTTGATAGTTACTTGATGGCTAGCTCTAAGAGTGTGAAGCCCTGCACACCAGCCAATAAATTGTATAATTAGTTTCCATATATTTTAATTAATCTTAAAAATCTATATGTCAGAAGAAAGGAAGATGTAGCCGTTAATGTGACAACATTTAAAAATATATATATCTTAAGTTAAATAAATAATATCACCTTATCGCCGGTGTCCGGACACATAAAAATTACCTAGGTATCAGTATCCAGCCAGGCGGGGATCACAGGCTGCACAATACTGATAAATTATGTAATGCACTACTTGTGGTCCATCTCGAACCCATTTATGATGTGACGACTTATAGTGAATTTTGTAACTAGCTCATCAAGATTGTAACTTGCTTAGCTAAATGATTTGTGGGGTTCGGTCCATTAATTTTCTTTCTTTATTATGCACCCCATAATACACATCCCGTGGGCGGTAGTGTAAAGGATTACAGAGGCACATAATCGGTTCAGGAACTGAACCCTCTAGTTCGTTTAGCTAAGCAAATAACAATCTTTTGACGCTAGTTACAAAATTATTAATGTACACATACTTATGCATACATGTACATATTCATACGTATACATATATACATACACATACATATTTAATCACCACCACAAAAACACACATCAGTAATCTTTTGTGTCACAAGTGATCAACAAGAGGCTCACAACAGTCACTATACAAGGCACTTTACATTTATGAGGAGTCGCACAGTTACTAGTCTTGCTCCACACCCACCCAACTGGGCGGCAGCTTTACAGTCATGTGCTCCACACCCACCCAACTGGGCGGCAGCTTTACAGTCATGTGTATGCATTACCTACAGTAAGCAAATTTTGGATACTTCGCTAAGATTTCGGGCAGCACATCATTATGAATGAAGTACTTACACATTTCATGGACACTATTGATGTTGTTATCTTTAAATTCCGCGATTTTTCACATTCCATTATATAATGACGCAAAGTATGCGAATAGTTCTGCTGACAGAGTTTACATTTAGTTAAATCTAGATCATCAGATGTTACAAACTTCCAGAGGTACTTGTAGCCGAGCCTAAACCTAGCAGTGGTAACATCTAGAAGTCTGCTAACATTATTGGATGACCCAAAGACGAGCGATTCATCAAAGTTTACACAATATTGTGAAATTGAGAGTCAGTGTAGTAACATAAATTGGTAAATAATAAATATTATAAGTTAAGAATCTGATGCATGTGTGTGTGTTGGGGGGGGGGGCGGGGGTTGTACCCTTGGTAAGCGAGAGTGGAAAGTAACCTTAGACGTACTGCGGTCAATGTGGGGGGGGAGGGAGGGTGGGAGAGTCAAATCCACCCTCCAACATCTGGACATAGTACCACCAGCCTCCACAACACTCCATCAGCCTCCAGCTGATGCTTGTAGATGCCTCATCTAACCTCACTTATGTCACACATTAACCTACAGTTCCTGTGATATTTAAACTCCTCATCACAGTGGCGTCTCACCAATATAAACTGTATTGGATTTTGTCCCGAAATAGCTATATGCTGACTGGACGTGTATGTATGTATGTATGCATGTATGTGTGTATGTATGTATGTATGTATGTATGTATGTATGTATGTATGTATGTATGTATGTATGTATGTATGTATGTATGTATGTATGTATGTATGTATGCATGCATGTATGTATGTATGTATGTATGTATGTATGTATGTATGTATGTATGTATGTATGTATGTATGTATGTATGTATGTATGCATGTGTGTATGTATGTATGTATGTATGTATGTATGTATGTATGTATGTATGTATGTATGTATGTATGTATGTATGTATGTATGTATGTATGCATGTGTGTATGTATGTATGTATGTATGTATGTATGTATGTATGTATGTATGTATGTATGTATGTATGTATGTATGTATGTATGTATGTATGTATGTATGCATGTGTGTATGTATGTATGTATGTATGTATGTAAGTATGTATGTATGTATGTATGTATGTATGTATGTATGTATGTATGTATGTATGTATGTATGTATGTATGTATGTATGTATGTATGTATGTATGTATGTATTCCCAATCACGTTAAAGACTCCCCCTCTATCATCCAGTTTAAGAGAAAAACAACTATGTACTAAATAATCGACTTCTTGTAACTTTAATTATGCTGACCTTCCTATCTGTATTCAGACTGAGCCTACCATCATTAAAGGTGATTATAACGCTAGACATAGGAATATTGGTAATTCGCAGTTCAGTAATCGTAACGGCAACTAGTGTCACTATTAGGTAGTCACGATGATGCACAGATTGTGGGTGACCTTGAACCAACGCATATCTACGGAGGTATTCTTGATCTATGTCTCGGTGTCAACGTCTCCCACACCGTGTGTGCCTCGTCAATAGTGCCAGATATGGCGTCTGATCATCTGGCCATATTAGCCACTGTAAGCATTGGCAGCTCTATCCTCCCTGGTGGAGTGTTCAAGCGGAAGAGGCTGGCTGTGCCCATCGATCAACGAGACAATCTTGTTGCTCATGTGTCAGATTGGTGCAGTTCATCTGAGCCTTCATCAGTTGAAGATTTTAACAATGAGCTCACAGGTACTATCGAGCAGTTTATAGAATCACTTGATTCATCGTCCAGGCCACGTAACCCAAATTACACTGGTCATAGCACTTATGCTTATTATAATGATTCTAAATTGCATGCACTAAAACGCACTGCCAGAATAATTGGACTAGCTTGTAGAAGGACCCGCACTGCTGAAATGCTTCGGCTCTTTCAAGCGGCTCTGGCTAAGGCCAGGGAACGTATGGTGGAGCTGAGGCAGACAGACTGGGAAACTTTTGTCCGTGGTCTCAATTCTCACACGCCACTAAGTCGGGCATGGAAGAATATCAACAAGATCAAAGGGAAAAATGCTGCAGAGATCTCGTACCCTTATCCTCTGCACAGAGCAAATGATCTTGTTGATGCTTGGGCCACGACTTCCAGCTTTGACAGTCTTCCTCTACCCTCACAGAATGAATTAAATGATAGATATACTGATAGAGCAAGGCTCCTTGACTTCATGCTTCATCAAGAGGATGACTGTGACATGCTTTTTACTGAATACAAACTAGATTCTGCTCTACATAAAGGCAAAGCTACATCACCCGGGGAGGATGGAGTTACTGACGGCATACTGCATATGCTTCTGCTAGTTCCAAGGAATACCTTTCTTCAATTGTATAATTGAGCTATGTAACTGGGGAGCTTCCTAAGTCATGGACCAACAGTGTTATTATTCCCATTCCTAAACCTCACCAGCCGAGTGCTTTATGCCCAGTCTCCCTCACTAGTTGTCTCTATAAGTGTCTTGAGAGGATGTTCTCAACCGTCTCCTTTACAAAATTAATAATATGTTGTCTCCCCAGATATATGGCTTTATGCATGGAAAGAGTGTACATCACTGTATTACCACATTCCTCACCCTGCATACTGATAGGTCATATACCACTTTCCTAGATCTTAAGTCAGCCTTTGACATTGCTAACCCACACGTCATTCTGAGAGAACTTGCTAAAATGAATGTTGGAATGTTAATGTTAAAAATTGTTCAAACTGAAATAAATATATAACACTGTACGGTACAGTTGTGTTTAATTATGTTTTGCGATTCCTTTGGAAAAGGTATTTGTGCACCAAGTACTACTAGGTCATTATGAGATATGCTGAATGTTGTCAATATACCATCTGAATACGCTTCACTTTCCGTTAATCATTGGACGTCCTAATGATTAAGGTCCCCAAAAGGACTTAATCAGACCTCAGTGGATAATTTTACTCTCTCTCTCTCTCTCTCTCTCTCTCTCTCTCTCTCTCTCTCTCTCTCTCTCTCTCTCTCTCTCTCTCTCTCTCTCTCTCTCTCTCTCTCTCTCTCTCTGTCTCTGTCTCTGTCTCTGTCTCTCTCTCTCTCTCTCTCTCTCTCTCTCTCTCTCTCTCTCTCTCTCTCTCTCTCTCTCTCTCTCATAACATCCACTTATGTGTTGTATGTGGGTGCTGAAGTTCAGTCTCTTGTCTATGTATAGGTGAAGGAACTTTCCATAATTGTTATTGCTAATGTTTACTTGTAATACTGGGTATACATCCGGTGTTCTTACCCTCGACCGCGGCGAGGGTAAGGCGTGGCCGTATGGTCTGAAACCCACAAATATTTACAATGGGGGGGGATAACATTTCCTCTTCTAGCACGCGCACACAAATGAACTATGTTACTTAACTGGAAGCACTCGTACAACATAATTTACACGATTTCTCAGTATAATTATACTTCTTACCAGCATATATACAGTATAGTACCTAGGAGGTTCTCTTCAATGATATCTAAGATAATTAAAAGAACCCAAGCAAACTACTGTGGAAATGTGCAGGACAAACATATCAATTGTGACACTAGCTCTCCACTTATGACATTTGCTTAATTTAGAAACTGTACTTGTGGTCGATCTCGAACCCATGTTGTTGATGTGACGATGTGTTATGAATTTTGTGGCTAGCTCCTCAAGAATGTAACTTGCTTAGATAAATAAATTGTGTGTTCAGTCCCTGAACCCATTATGTGATAAATTAACTAAACTAAAAACTATAGTCTGGCGACGAAGCCTGAACTGCATAATGTAAATAGGGATTAACCAGAAAAAGATATAGGTGAGGAATAACATCAGGTAACTGCGTTAATTACAATATTAGATCAAACTAACATTGATTTTCAAAAGGTTGTAGATTTTCCATCAATGGAGAGCATCAGCCAAGAAGCCTTCTTTAAAATATGAATATCTTTCCTCACCCAATAAGATCTAATCTCTGAATAAAACGCAAAAAACGACTTGATTGTAACCTATACCACCGCTGCCCATTGGATGGGGGAGAGGGGGTTATGGGTAGGATAAACAAATCAATTGTGACACTAGCCCTCCATATATGTCAGTTGCTTAAATTATAAACTGTACTTGTGGTCGGTCTCTAGCCCATTGTTGATGTGACAATGTGCATTGACTTTTGTAACTAGCTTATCAAGATTATAACTTCCTTGGCTATATGAATTGTGGGGCTCAGTCCCTGAGCCCATTATGTGCCTCTGTAACACTCCACTATCGCCCATAGGATGGGTATGGGGTGCATAATAAATGAACTAAAATAAGCTCTGCCTTTTTGATAACATATACAATTATAAGCTTTATTTGTGAATCTCAATTAATTAAGCAATATATCACAGAGCCTGTAGGGTTCGGTAAGATGAGCGAAGAGACATGGGAGATTTCACATAAGTACAGTACATGGTAGTTTAAGTAGCGAACGCATGTCAACGAATAACGAGTATATATAACAACACTATTGTCCTATGAAGTCGATTTAACTTCCAAACATATATATTTTTAATAAATGTTAAATGTTTTCTGGCTAGCTATGTTAGATTTTATTAAAAATACGTATTCTACTTGTTAACATTATAATTTAAATTTGTGATAATTTGTGCAGAGAAGTGCGACAACTGGATATGCCAACAAACACTTTCCAAACAACGATATATCTTGGATAAGTCGTTCCACAACATTGACGCTTGGACCGTCGACTTCCTTTGATGCTACTTATTTACTTATTTTATAATGAAATTATATTAGTTTGGAGTAAATATATGTTTTCTCATGTTCTGCATTCAGCACCCACATTATAGTAAATATACCATATTACTTCATTACTTAAATAATGCTAGGAGGGTTTGAGTAGCTTTGGGTCTTTAGTGGACAGAATCTCCAATAGATGGGGCGAGAGTCGCTCCCTCTCTCTCGCCCGAGCAAGAGTCGAAACTTAATTTAAAATTGATATATCTTTGTTCTCGAACATGATATATTTCATTTGGTGAAATCATAATAATGTTCATATCTCGGTCTTTCTGGAGGCATATAAGATTTTAGGCTTTATTAGCGTATCTTTGTTAATTATACAATATATCGACAAGTGCGTAGGCGTCTGCACTCCATGCCCGACAAGCTACTGAGCGCTACTATAAAAACAAATGTATCTTCACTTGAGCTATAAATATATCTATTGTAATGTATTGAAAATGAAGCTCTTATTTCTATCTTGCTTAAGACATATAAAACATTTGTGTTTATTAACGAATTTACGTGAAATAAACATTGATCTGAGAGAGAGTTGCTCTGTCGTTCAGTCTGTACGGGGTGGGAGCTCCGTAATTTTTAAAATACATGTATCTTCATTAGAACTTTAAATATGTCTATGGTAAAATGTTTAAAGTGAAGCTTATATGTCTGCCTTTCTTGAGACATATAAAACATATATGTTTATTAACGAATTCACGTGAAATAAACATTGTTCTGAGAGAGAGTTGCTCGGTCGATCAATCTGTCCGGGGTTAAAGCTCGGCTATTATAAAAGTACACGTATCTTCGCTTTAAATTTAAATATGCCCATGGTAAGGTATTTAGAATGAAGCTTATATTTCTATCTTTCTTGTGACATATAAAACTTTTACGTTTATTAAGGAATCTGTGTGAAATAGGCATGGTTCTGAGATGAATGCTGCGGTTTTCGAGCTCGACGCGCGGCAATGGACGCAATACACATCCAGTGGGTGTTATTGGACCCTATACCCATTTTATTTGTGGTTGGAGCCCCATACCCATTCTATGGGTGGTTGGAGCCCCATACCCATCCTGTGGGTTGTAGTGGACGCCATACTCATCCTGTGGGTGGTATATTGGACCCCATACCCTTCCTGTGGGTGGATGTGATCCCCATACTCATCCTGTGGGTGGATGTGACCCTCATACCCATCCTGTGGGTGGTATTGGACCCCTTTCCCACCTAACAGGCGGTAGGTGACAATATACCCATCCTAGCTATAGATGGTATAGTAGACACAATACCGTCCTGTTTGCAGTAGTTTACCCCATAGACATTCAAATGTAACATCGTTTTCTGTTAGCGTTCCTACAAAACATTCTTTAAAGATTTTTAAAGCCAAACTATGGTATATAATATTGATTGGTGAAGCACTGTTATTCTATGTAATAATTTATAGTGCTTATTATAATTTACTAAGAACAACTAATATTTCTCAAAACAAAACTACGAGCCTTCAATAGGATATAGCTGATCTGTAATATTATAAGAGCATGGACAACAGTAGGTAAATAACACAACCCATGTGGGACCTGAAAACTACAATTTTCCTTATAATTGAACCAATCACGAATATTCTGCTATCTATGTTGACGGACGGGTACTGTGACACGTAAATTGGTACGTGAGGAAGAGTTTGGGCCTTGGTAAAAAAAGTAACTGGGAATATATCACATATTTACTAATTCATATTCAACATATTGACTTTAAGCATTAAGTCATATATGTGCTGTCTTGTGTGAGAACGGGTTGCGTGTTTAGGAGAGTTGTGCCTTAAGCATAGACACAGTATTCTCCCATATTAACAGGGACTTGATGAAATAAACGTATTAATGACCCCTCACTTGCTCTAGTGCTCTTGGGAGGTGGTGATCTTTGGGGTATATAAATACTCCGAAATTACCATCTCTTTTAAGGGTCTGAGCAGGTGGTGGAGCGGGTTAAGGCGTACCTGTTATGCCAGTTGCTGGAAGGCTTCTGTGCTGGCTAGGGTTCGAGTCTCCTGGTGGGAAAGTGTTCTAAAGTTGTATACTTCACTCTCGTGTTTAGGAGAGTTGTGCCTTAAGCATAGACACAGTGTTCTCCCATATTAACAGGGACTTGATGAAATAAACGTATAAATCACCCCTCACTTGCTCTAGTGCTCTTGGGAGGTGGTGATCTTTGGGGTATATAAATACTCCGAAATTACCATCTCTTTTAAGGGTCTGAGACGGTGGTGGAGCGGGTTAAGGCGTACCTGTTATGCCAGTTGCTGGAAGGCTTCTGTGCTGGCTAGGTTTCGAGTCTCCTAGTGGGAAAGTGTTCTAAAGTTGTATACTTCACTCTCGTGTTTAGGAGAGTTGTGCCTTAAGCATAGACACATTATTCTCCCATATTAACAGGGACTTGATGAAATAAACGTATAAATGACCCCTCACTTGCTCTAGTGCTCTTGGGAGGTGGTGATCTTTGGGGTATATAAATACTCCGAAATTACCATCTCTTTTAAGGGTCTGAGCAGGTGGTGGAGCGGGTTAAGGCGTACCTGTTATGCCAGTTGCTGGAAGGCTTCTGTGCTGGCTAGGGTTCGAGTCTCCTGGTGGGAAAGTGTTCTAAAGTTGTATACTTCACTCTCGTGTTTAGGAGAGTTGTGCCTTAAGCATAGACACAGTGTTCTCCCATATTAACAGGGACTTGATGAAATAAACGTATAAATGACCCCTCACTTGCTCTAGTGCTCTTGGGAGGTGGTGATCTTTGGGGTATATAAATACTCCGAAATTACCATCTCTTTTAAGGGTCTGAGACGGTGGTGGAGCGGGTTAAGGCGTACCTGTTATGCCAGTTGCTGGAAGGCTTCTGTGCTGGCTAGGTTTCGAGTCTCCTAGTGGGAAAGTGTTCTAAAGTTGTATACTTCACTCTCGTGTTTAGGAGAGTTGTGCCTTAAGCATAGACACATTATTCTCCCATATTAACAGGGACTTGATGAAATAAACGTATAAATGACCCCTCACTTGCTCTAGTGCTCTTGGGAGGTGGTGATCTTTGGGGTATATAAATACTCCGAAATTATCATCTCTTTTAAGGGTCTGAGCAGGTGGTGGAGCGGGTTAAGGCGTACCTGTTATGCCAGTTGCTGGAAGGCTTCTGTGCTGGCTAGGGTTCGAGTGTCCTGGTGGGAAAGTGTTCTAAAGTTGTATACTTCACTCTCGTGTTTAAGAGAGTTGTGCCTTAAGCATAGACACAGTGTTCTCCCATATTAACAGGGACTTGATGAAATAAACGTATAAATGACCCCTCACTTGCTCTAGTGCTCTTGGGAGGTGGTGATCTTTGGGGTATATAAATACTCCGAAATTACCATCTCTTTTAAGGGTCTGAGCAGGTGGTGGAGCGGGTTAAGGCGTACCTGTTATGCCAGTTGCTGGAAGGCTTCTGTGCTGGCTAGGGTTCGAGTCTCCTGGTGGGAAAGTGTTCTAAAGTTGTATACTTCACTCTCGTGTTTAGGAGAGTTGTGCCTTAAGCATAGACACAGTGTTCTCCCATATTAACAGGGACTTGATGAAATAAACGTATAAATGACCCCTCACTTGCTCTAGTGCTCTTGGGAGGTGGTGATCTTTGGGGTATATAAATACTCCGAAATTACCATCTCTTTTAAGGGTCTGAGCAGGTGGTGGAGCGGGTTAAGGCGTACCTGTTATGCCAGTTGCTGGAAGGCTTCTGTGCTGGCTAGGGTTCGAGTCTCCAGGTGGGAAAGTGTTCTAAAGTTGTATACTTCACTCTCGTGTTTAGGAGAGTTGTGCCTTAAGCATAGACACAGTGTTCTCCCATATTAACAGGGACTTGATGAAATAAACGTATAAATGACCCCTCACTTGCTCTAGTGCTCTTGGGAGGTGGTGATCTTTGGGGTATATAAATACTCCGAAATTACCATTTCTTTTAAGGGTCTGAGCAGGTGGTGGAGCGGGTTAAGGCGTACCTGTTATGCCAGTTGCTGGAAGGCTTTTGTGCTGGCTAGGGTTCGAGTCTCCTGGTGGGAAAGTGTTCTAAAGTTGTATACTTCACTCTCGTGTTTAGGAGAGTTGTGCCTTAAGCATAGACACAGTGTTCTCCCATATTAACAGGGACTTGATGAAATAAACGTATAAATGACCCCTCACTTGCTCTAGTGCTCTTGGGAGGTGGTGATCTTTGGGGTATATAAATACTTCGAAATTACCATCTCTTTTAAGGGTCTGAGCAGGTGGTGGAGCGGGTTAAGGCGTACCTGTTATGCCATTTGCTGGAAGGCTTCTGTGCTGGCTAGGTTTCGAGTCTCCTGGTGGGAAAGTGTTCTAAAGTTGTATACTTCACTCTCGTGTTTAGGAGAGTTGTGCCTTAAGCATAGACACATTGTTCTCCCATATTAACAGGGACTTGATGAAATAAACGTATAAATGACCCCTCACTTGCTCTAATGCTCTTGGGAGGTGGTGATCTTTGGGGTATATATATACTCCGAAATTACCATCTCTTTTAAGGGTCTGAGCAGGTGGTGGAGCGGGTTAAGGCGTACCTGTTATGCCAGTTGCTGGAAGGCTTCTGTGCTGGCTAGGGTTCGAGTCTCCTGGTGGGAAAGTGTTCTAAAGTTGTATATTTCACTCTCGTGTTTAGGAGAGTTGTGCCTTAAGCATAGACACAGTGTTCTCCCATATTAACAGGGACTTGATGAAATAAACGTATAAATGACCCCTCACTTGCTCTAGTGCTCTTGGGAGGTGGTGATCTTTGGGGTATATAAATACTCCGAAATTACCATCTCTTTTAAGGGTCTGAGCAGGTGGTGGAGCGGGTTAAGGCATACCTGTTATGCCAGTTGCTGGAAGGCTTCTGTGCTGGCTAGGGTTCGAGTCTCCTGGTGGGAAAGTGTTCTAAAGTTGTATACTTCACTCTCGTGTTTAGGAGAGTTGTGCCTTAAGCATAGACACAGTGTTCTCCCATATTAACAGGGACTTGATGAAATAAACGTATAAATGACCCCTCACTTGCTCTAGTGCTCTTCGGAGGTGGTGATCTTTGGGGTATATAAATACTCCGAAATTACCATCTCTTTTAAGGGTCTGAGCAGGTGGTGGAGCAGGTTAAGGCGTACCTGTTATGCCAGTTGCTGGAAGACTTCTGTGCTGGCTAGGGTTCGAGTCTCCTGGTGGGAAAGTGTTCTAAAGTTGTATACTTCACTCTCGTGTTTAGGAGAGTTGTGCCTTAAGCATAGACACAGTGTTCTCCCATATTAACAGGGACTTGATGAAATAAACGTATAAATGACCCCTCACTTGCTCTAGTGCTCTTGGGAGGTGGTGATCTTTGGGGTATATAAATACTCCGAAATTACCATCTCTTTTGAGGGTCTGAGCAGGTGGTGGAGCGGGTTAAGGCGTACCTGTTATGCCAGTTGCTGGAAGGCTTTTGTGCTGGCTAGGGTTCGAGTCTCCTGGTGGGAAAGTGTTCTAAAGTTGTATACTTCACTCTCGTGTTTAGGAGAGTTGTGCCTTAAGCATAGACACAGTGTTCTCCCATATTAACAGGGACTTGATGAAATAAACGCATAAATGACCCCTCACTTGCTCTAGTGCTCTTGGGAGGTGGTGATCTTTGGGGTATATAAATACTCCGAAATTACCATCTCTTTTAAGGGTCTGAGCAGGTGGTTGAGCGGGTTAAGGCGTACCTGTTATGCCAGTTGCTGGAAGGCTTCTGTGCTGGCTAGGGTTCGAGTCTCCTGGTGGGAAAGTGTTCTAAAGTTGTATACTTCACTCTCGTGTTTAGTGTGCCCATATACATATATATATATATATATATATATATATATATATATATATATATATATATATATATATATATATATATATATATATATATATATATATATATATATATATATATATATATATATATAGGTAGTTATAAGCTTAGGTGAACTTAGGTAGTTATAAGCTGGACACGAGTTCTCTCACATTGACAGTGGCTTGACGAAAAATGCAGACTGACCCCTCACTCATCTGGTGCCTTCGGGAGGTAGAGATGTTTGAGATATATATCTCGAACTATCTACTTCTTTTGTAAGGTCTGATGGCGTAGTGGGTTAAAGCATACTAGTTATGCCAGCTACTGGAAGGTAGTTGTGCTTTCTGGGTTCGAGTCCCACTGGTGGGTGTTGTCCAAAGATTGTTTATCTTCACTTGTGGTTTATGCAAGTATAGGCTTATATATATATATATATATATATATATATATATATATATATATATGTCGTACCTAGTAGCCAGAACTCACTTTTTGGCCTACTATTCAAGGCCCGATTTGCCTAATAAGCCAAGTTTTCCTGAATTAATATATTTTTTCTAATTTTTTTCTTATGAAATGATAAAGCTACCCATTTCATTATGCATAAGGTCAATTTTTTTTTATTGGAGTTAAAATTAACGTAGATATATGACCGAACCTTACCAATCCTACCTAACCTATCTTTATAGGTTAGGTTTGGTTAGGTAGCCGAAAAAGTTAGGTTAGGTTAGGTTAGGTAGGTTAGGTAGTCGAAAAACAATTAATTCATGAAAACTTGGCTTATTAGGCAATATATATATATATATATATATATATATATATATATATATATATATATATATATATATATATATATATATATATATATATATATATATATATATATATATATATATATATATATATATATATATATATATGTCGTACCTAGTAGCCAGAACTCACTTCTCAGCCTACTATGCAAGGCCCAATTTGCCTAATAAGCCTAGTTTTCATGAATTAATGTTTTTTCGACAACCTAACCTACCTAACCTAACGTTTTCGGCTACCTAACCTAACCTAACCTATAAAGATAGGTTAGGTTAGGTTAGGTAGGGTTGGTTAGGTTCGGTCATATATCTACGTTAATTTTAACTCCAATAAAAAAAAATTGACCTCATACATAATGAAATGGGTAGCTTTATCATTTCATAAGAAAAAAATTAGAGAAAATATATTAATTCAGTAAAACTTGTCTTATTAGGCAAATCGGGCCTCGCATAGTAGGCTGAGAAGTGAGTTCTGGCTACTAGGTACGACATATATATATATATATATATATATATATGTTTCATTGAATATGACCGCATATTCTGTATTTATTATTTTCTGGTTTAGGGCTTCTATCCCTCTAACTATTTTCTTAGCATCAGGGCTTAATTGAAATAGGAGTTCTCCAAAACTCATTTTCGTACTTTTAAGGTGAAGAAAAGAAGTGATTTACTATAGAGTGTATTACACTTATTTGTATAATTTGCACGACGTTTCGAACCTCCATGGTTCATTCTCAAGTGAACAGATCTTACAATACTAGTTGATTTTATACCCGCATTAGGTCAGGTGATAATACAATGAAGGTGAAAACATGGGGGGATACATAAGGGATAAACATAGGGGCTGCAGAAGGCTTATTGGCCCATACGAGGCATCTCCTATCTAAACACAAAGATTAATCCAGTGTAATTGGCCTGTTATGTTTGGACATTGTCTTCTGTGTTGGCATCGATATGTTCTTGTCTTGTCCTTACTCTCATGGTGGGTAGAGTAAATAGTTCCGTGATTTGGGTGTTCATGGTGTTCAAAATGAGTTTTGGAGAACTCCTATTTCAATTAAGCCCTGATGCTAAGAAAATAGTTAGAGGGATAGAAGCCCTAAACCAGAAAATAATAAATACAGAATATGCGGTCATATTCAATGAAACATGTTTGAAAGAAAACCTGCTGCCAGTATACACCAATATATATATATATATATATATATATATATATATATATATATATATATATATATATATATATATATATATATATATATATCTATATATATATATATATATATATATATATATATATATATATATATATATATATATATATATATATATATATATATATATATATAAGCCTATACTTGCATAAACCACAAGTGAAGATTAACAATCTTTGGACAACACCCACCAGTGGGCCTCGAACCCAGAAAGCACAACTACCTTCCAGTAGCTGCCATAACTAGTACGCTTTAACCCACTACACCATCAGACCCTACAAAAGAAGTAGAGACTTCGAGATATATATACACCTCAAATATCTCCACTTCCCGAGGGCACTAGACAAGTGTGAGGTTACTCTGCATTTTTCATCAAGCCACTGTCAATGTGAGAGAACTCGTGTCCATGCTATAAGCCTATACTTGCATAAACCACAAGTGAAGATTAACAATCTTTGGACAACACCCACCAGTGGGCCTCGAACTCAGAAAGCACAACTACCTTCCAGTAGCTCCCATAACTAGTACGCTTTAACCCACTACACCATCAGACCCTACAAAAGAAGTAGAGACTTCGAGATATATATACACCTCAAATATCTCCACTTCCCGAGGGCACTAGACTTGTAGTTTATGCAAGTATAGGCTTATAGCATGGACACGAGTTCTCTCACATTGACAGTGGCTTGATGAAAAACGCAGAGTAACCTCACACTTGTCTAGTGCCTTCGGGAAGTGGAGATATTTGAGGTGTATATATATCTCGAAGTCTCTACTTCTTTTGTAGGGTCTGATGGTGTAGTGGGTTAAAGCGTACTAGTTATGGCAGCAACTGGAAGGTAGTTGTGCTTTCTGGGTTCGAGGCCCACTGGTGGGTGTTGTCCAAAGATTGATATATATATATATATATATATATATATATATATATATATATATATATATATATATATATATATATATATATATATATATATATATATATATATATATATATATATATATATATATATATATATATATACATATTAGTATATTTTGGTAGCAGTCTTTCCTGTAGACATATATTATTAAATATGACCGAAAAAGTAAGATTAATAATTCTAACACGAATTTTCTCAATCTTTCGTACATTTCTTTTCACTGTTGGAGGTAAATCAAAAATCAATTCTCCAAAATTCATTTTTATTTCTAGTCTGACGCGACACGAGCGCGTTTCGTAAAACTTATTACATTTTCAAAGACTTTTGTTCACAAATACACAACTGAATAGAACTTACGCATCCCCGATTTTATATCTACATTTGAGTGAGGTGGAAGGGGTGATGTGGCATTAACACAAGACAGAACAAGATGTGGCATTAATAGGAAA
The DNA here is from genome assembly GCF_040958095.1 of Procambarus clarkii. Taxonomy (NCBI): domain Eukaryota; kingdom Metazoa; phylum Arthropoda; class Malacostraca; order Decapoda; family Cambaridae; genus Procambarus; species Procambarus clarkii. The sequence continues at coordinate 9,897,486 of NC_091165.1, forward strand.
CAACACAGAAATCATCGATAGTTACAGCGATAGCAGGCGGCTTGGCGTTTGCGAGGCACTACACATCAAGAAGTCAACACCAGCAATCAACAGCCAATTATTGCACAACTATATTCTACCCACCTCAAGACTCCGCTCCAATATAGAAGCATCAAGAAATATGGACCAATAGGCTTTCTACAAACACTTCTATTCAATATCCATTGTTTTGTGTTCTGTCTTGTGTTGATGAAATTAATACCCTCTTGTTCTGTCTTGTGTTGATGAAATTAATACCCTATTAATGCCACATCTTGTTCTGTCTTGTGTTAATGCCACATCACCCCTTCCACCTCACTCAAATGTAGATATAAAATCGGAGATGCGAAAGTTCTATTCAGTTGTGTATTTGTGAACTAAAGTCTTTGAAAATGTAATAAGTTTTACGAAACGCGCCCGTGTCGCGTCAGACTAAAAAATAAAAATGAATTTTGGAGAATTGATTTTTGATTTACCTCCAACAGTGAAAAGAAATGTACGAAAGATTGAGAAAATTCGTGTTAGAATTATTAATCTTACTTTTTCGGTCATATTTAATAATATATATACATACATATATATATATATATATATATATATATATATATATATATATATATATATATATATATATATATATATATAGGAGCTAAATGTGGGGACGAAGGACATACAAACAAAGATTAATCAGGTGTCAGAGGCCTGTTATGTTGAGCAGTGTCTTCTGTGTTGGCATCGTTATATTCGGGTCTTGTCCTTACTCTCATGGTGGGTAGAGTAAATAGTTCCGTGATTTATTGTGTTCATGGTAGGTTGTTCTATTCTTATGTAAATTGCTTCACGAATTTGTAATCTTCTTACATCTTGGGATTTGTCTATTATACAAGTATTTTTGTTTAACGTTTCTCTTGTTAGGGTGATGTCATGGGCTTGTCTCATGTGATTCCTGAGGGCACCGGATTGAAGATGACAGGTCAAACGCCTCGTCAGCTTGGTCGACGCCATACCTATGTACTTACATTGAAGGTTACATCCTTCGTGGGGGCAAGTGTACATGTTTACAACGCTTGATTGCTGTAGAGGGTTCTCCGTCGGCTTCGGGCTGTTTCTAATAAGGAGGTCGGTAGTCTTCTTTGTTTTATAGAATATGATCAGGTCTCTAATAATAGTATGTGTTTGTGGGAGAAAGGAATTGGCAAAATGATCAGGGAAAGAGAAGCGCCTCAAAATAACAATTCACTTAGGGTATATTACACTAACAGTAGAAGTCTAAGAAATAAAATTAACGAATTAAATGCTCTTGTCTGCACAGAAAAAATAGATATTATTGCACTTACCGAAACGTGGATGAATGTAGAAAATAGAGAACTATTAGCTGAATATCAAATAAATGGATTTAAACTATTTCACACAGATAGATATATTAGACGAGGAGGTGGAGTAGCCATATATGTTAGGGACAATTTGAAATGTAGTCTCAAAGAGGGAATCAAAACTGAGCCACACACAGAAACTATTTGGATAGAATTAAACTAAAAAGCAAATAATATTATAATAGGAGTTATATATAGGCCACCAAATTTAGACAGAATGGAAGCAAAGCATCTATGGGATGAAATATCTAGGGCGTCTAGATCTAACAGTATTTACGTCATGGGTGACTTTAATTTTAGTGGAATTAACTGGTTGAACAAAACAGGGAATAGTGAAGCAGAAGATTTTCTAGAATTAATTGACGATTGCTTTCTTACGCAACACATTAAGGAACCAACACGGGAAAATAATATTTTAGATTTAGTGTTAACTAACAGGGAAACACAAATTAATGACATCGAAATAGGGAGTGAGCTAGGGAACAGTGATCACAAAGAAATCAGATTTAGCATAGAATGGAATAGACCGGTAGGAGAAAATTCTGTTAAAGTGCCAGATTTTCGAAAAGCTGATTTTAATAGCCTAATAAATTTTTTGGGTCAAATTGATTGGAAAGTCTTGGGTATGGGGTGTGGGCCGGTCTTGGAGCGAGACATGAACCCAGCGATAGGTGACGTAAATGGGGATTTCGATGTGGATTCAATATATAACTTATTTAAGAATATTCTAAACAAAGCACAGGAACGTAGTATACCATACAAATTGAATAGATCGAATACTAATGACCCAAAGTGGATAACAAAGAATTTGAAGAACCTTATAGGTAAAAAGAGAGCTTGGTACAAAAGGATTAAAAATGGGGAGGTCACTTTAGAACAGGAATTCGTACAACTGGTTAGAAATGTTAAAAAAGAGATAAGGAAAGCAAAAAGAAACTATGAAGATCGCATAGCAGGGCAAGCAAAGACAAATCCTAAAGGTTTTTTTTCAGTTATATCGTACTAAGACTAGGGAAAGGATAGGTCCATTAAAAACTGAGAAAGGTCAAATAACAGATAGTGATGAAGAGAGGAGTAATATTTTTAATAAATATTTCGGATCTGTATTTACTAAAGAGGAACTTAACAATATGCCTTCAGCCGAACAAGTCTATGTGGGTGGGGACGGGGACAGATTGACGAGTTTAGCAGTTACCAGGGTGGATGTTCTTAAATAAATAGTAAAACTCAAAACAAACAAATCCCCAGGGCCGGATGAAGTGTTTGCCAGGGTGCTTAAAGAATGCAAAGAGGAGCTTTGTGACCCACTGTCAACCATATTTAATAAATCAATAGAGTCAGGCAGAGTGCCAGAGTTTTGGAAAGTTGCTAATGTGATACCAGTTTTTAAGAAAGGAGATAGATCACTTGCGTCTAACTATCGACCAATTAGCCTAACGTCTATTGTGGGAAAGTTACTCGAATCTTTAATAGCAAATAAAATTCGTCTTCATCTTGAGAAACATAAAATTAATAATTGAGTCGCAACATAGTTTTATAAATGGCCGTTCATGTTTAACAAATTTGTTATCTTTTTATTCTAGTATAGTTGAGGCAGTTGATAGTGGTAAGGATTGTGATGTTGTGTACCTTGACTTTAGCAAAGCTTTTGATACAGTGCCACATGAAAGACTGAGTAAAAAGATAGAGTCTCATGGTATTGGGGGTGCTATATTAAGCTGGATTAGGGCATGGCTATACCAAACATATAAGAACATAAGAACATAAGAACAAAGGTAACTGCAGAAGGCCTATTGGCCCATACCAATAGGAGTCGGTCAGGTGAATTGAGTCGGTCAGGTGAATTCAGTCGGTCAGGTGAATTCAGTCGGTCAGGTGAATTCAGTCGGTCAGGTGAATTCAGTCGGTCAGGTGAATTCACAGTGAGAGGTTGTGTTAACCGGAGCTCCTGAGTGTTGTTATATTATCTTAGCAATATGGAAGTTGTAGTTAAGGACCTGGTGACTCTAGTGGGAGCCCTGAGGACAGAGTTGGACTTTCTGCGGGAGGAGGTGCGTCAGCTGAAAGAACAACGAGAAGTAACGAAGGAGGAGACCAGCAGTAAAGGGACCTCGTCTTGTAGAGTTGTGAAAGACAGAGGCCTTAAGAAGACTTTGATAAAGCCGCCTTCAAACGCCATAGCAACCTCTAATTCATTTGACGTTTTGGAGGACGAGTGCTGTGGAGAGACTGTGGATCGCGCAAAAGGGAAAGCAACGAAGAGAAAGGAAGCGCAGGCCCCTCAGAGGGTAAAAGAAGTACCTAAGCAAACATTAGTTGTGGGAGATTCCCAGATAAGGTATTTGGATAGAACGTTTTGTGCTAGAGATAGGGGGAACAGGTTAAGGGTTTGCTATCCCGGAGCTGGCATTGGTGATATTATAAACAACATGAATGATATTATGGCTGGTAATGGGAACAATCCCATTATTTGCATTAGCGTGGGAGGAAATGATGTTGGTCGAGTTAGGAGTGAGGAACTGATTCAGAGGTATAAAACAGCCATAGAGTTAGTTAGGAGCAAGGGAGGAATCCCGATCATATGTGGCATTCTTCCAAGAAAGGGAGTGGGAAATGAATGGATATCGAGGGCACTTGGTGTCAATTGCCGGCTGGAAAGATATTGCAAATCAAATGCAATATCTTTCATAGACAACTGGGAACACTTCTATGGAAGAAATGAAATGTATGCTCGTGATGGGGTGCATCTATCGAGAGCTGGGGTTGTTGCTGTTGCGAACTCGTTAGAAGAAGTGGTTAGAGGTGTTTGTTTGGGTTTAAACTGTTAGTAGATAGAGGTATGGGAATTGATTTGGAGGAAGGAGGTAATAAAAGTATGTGTTTGTGGGAGAAAGGAATTGGCAAAACGATCAGGGAAAGAGAAGGTCCGCAAAATAACAATTCACTTAGGGTATATTACACTAACAGTAGAAGTCTAAGAAATAAAATTAACGAATTAAATGCTCTTGTCTGCACAGAAAAAATAGATATTATTGCACTTACCGAAACGTGGATGAATGTAGAAAATAGAGAACTATTAGCTGAATATCAAATATATGGATTTAAACTATTTCACACAGATAGATATATTAGACGAGGAGGTGGAGTAGCCATATATGTTAGGGACAATTTGAAATGTAGTCTCAAAGAGGGAATCAAAACAGAGCCACACACAGAAACTATTTGGATTGAATTAAACGAAAAAGCTAATAATATTATAATAGGAGTAATATATAGGCCACCAAATTTAGACAGAATGGAAGCAAAGCATCTATGGGATGAAATATCTAGAGCATCTAGATCTAACAGTATTTATGTCATGGGTGACTTTAATTTTAGCGGAATAAACTGGTTGAACAAAACAGGGAATAGTGAAGCAGAAGATTTTCTAGAATTAATTGACGATTGCTTTCTTACGCAACACATTAAGGAACCAACACGGGAAAATAATATTTTAGATTTAGTGTTAACTAACAGGGAAACGCAAATTAATGACATCGAAATAGGGAGTGAGCTAGGGAGCAGTGATCACAAAGAAATCAGATTTAGCATAGAATGGAATAGACCAGTAGGAGAAAATTCTGTTAAAGTGCCAGATTTTCGAAAAGCTGATTTTAATAGCCTAAGAAATTTTTTGGGTCAAATTGATTGGAAAGTCTTGGGTATGGGGTGTGGGCCGGTCTTGGAGCGAGACATGAACCCAGCGATAGGTGACTTAAATGGGGATTTCGATGTGGATTCAATATATAACTTATTTAAGAACATTCTAAACAAAGCACAGGAACGTAGTATACCATACAAATTGAATAGATCGAATACTAATGACCCAAAGTGGATAACAAAGAATTTGAAGAACCTTATAGGTAAAAAGAGAGCTTGGTACAAAAGGATTAAAAATGGGGAGGTCACTTTAGAACAGGAATTCGTACAACTGGTTAGAAATGTTAAAAAAGAGATAAGGAAAGCAAAAAGAAACTATGAAGTTTGCATAGCAGGGCAAGCAAAGACAAATCCTAAAGGTTTTTTTCAGTTATATCGTACTAAGACTAGGGAAAGGATAGGTCCATTAAAAACTGAGACAGGTCAAATAACAGATAGTGATGAAGAGATGAGTAGTATTTTTAATAAATATTTTGTATCTGTATTTACTAAAGAGGAACTTAACAATATGCCTTCAGCCGAACAAGTCTATGTGGGTGGGGACGAGAACAGGTTGACGAGTTTAACAGTTACCAGGGAGGATGTTCTTAAACAAATAGTAAAACTCAAACCAAACAAATCCCCAGGGCCGGATGAAGTGTTTGCCAGGGTGCTTAAAGAATGCAAACGACGAGTGCTGTGGTGAGACTGCGGATCGCGCCAAAGGGAAAGCAACGAAGAGAAAGGAAGAGCAGGCCCCTCAGAAAGTAAAGGTACCTAAGCAAACATTAGTTGTGGGAGATTCCCAGATAAGGTATTTGGATAGAGCGTTTTGTGCTAGAGATAGGGGGAACAGGTTAAGGGTTTGCTATCCCGGAGCTGGCATTGGTGATATTATAAACAACATGAATGATATTATGGCTGGTAATGGGAACAATCCCATTATTTGCATTAGCGTGGGAGGAAATGATGTTGGTCGAGTTAGGAGTGAGGAACTAATTCAGAGGTATAAAACAGCCATAGAATTAGTTAGGAGCAAGGGAGGAATCCCGATCATATGTGGCATTCTTCCAAGAAAGGGAGTGGGAAATGAATGGATATCGAGGGCACTTGGTGTCAATTGCCGGCTGGAAAGATATTGCAAATCAAATGCAATATCTTTCATAGACAACTGGGAACACTTCTATGGAAGAAATGAAATGTATGCTCGTGATGGGGTGCATCTATCGAGAGCTGGGGTTGTTGCTGTTGCGAACTCGTTGGAAGAAGTGGTTAGAGGTGTTTGTTTGGGTTTAAACTGTTAGTAGATAGAGGTATGGGAATTGATTTGGAGGAAGGAGGTAATAAAAGTATGTGTTTGTGGGAGAAAGGAATTGGCAAAACGATCAGGGAAAGAGAAGGTCCGCAAAATAACAATTCACTTAGGGTATATTACACTAACAGTAGAAGTCTAAGAAATAAAATTAACGAATTAAATGCTCTTGTCTGCACAGAAAAAATAGATATTATTGCACTTACCGAAACGTGGATGAATGTAGAAAATAGAGAACTATTAGCTGAATATCAAATATACGGATTTAAACTATTTCACACAGATAGATATATTAGACGAGGAGGTGGAGTAGCCATATATGTTAGGGACAATTTGAAATGTAGTCTCAAAGAGGGAATCAAAACAGAGCCACACACAGAAACTATTTGGATAGAATTAAACGAAAAAGCTAATAATATTATAATAGGAGTAATATATAGGCCACCAAATTTAGACAGAATGGAAGCAAAGCACCTATGGGATGAAATATCTAGAGCATCTAGATCTTACAGTATTTATGTCATGGGTGACTTTAATTTTAGCGGAATAAACTGGTTGAACAAAACAGGGAATAGTGAAGCAGAAGATTTTCTAGAATTAATTGACGATTGCTTTCTTACGCAACACATTAAGGAACCAACACGGGAAAATAATATTTTAGATTTAGTGTTAACTAACAGGGAAACGCAAATTAATGACATCGAAATAGGGAGTGAGCTAGGGAGCAGTGATCACAAAGAAATCAGATTTAGCATAGAATGGAATAGACCAGTAGGAGAAAATTCTGTTAAAGTGCCAGATTTTCGAAAAGCTGATTTTAATAGCCTAAGAAATTTTTTGGGTCAAATTGATTGGAAAGTCTTGGGTATGGGGTGTGGGCCGGTCTTGGAGCGAGACATGAACCCAGCGATAGGTGACTTAAATGGGGATTTCGATGTGGATTCAATATATAACTTATTTAAGAACATTCTAAACAAAGCACAGGAACGTAGTATACCATACAAATTGAATAGATCGAATACTAATGACCCAAAGTGGATAACAAAGAATTTGAAGAACCTTATAGGTAAAAAGAGAGCTTGGTACAAAAGGATTAAAAATGGGGAGGTCACTTTAGAACAGGAATTCGTACAACTGGTTAGAAATGTTAAAAAAGAGATAAGGAAAGCAAAAAGAAACTATGAAGTTTGCATAGCAGGGCAAGCAAAGACAAATCCTAAAGGGTTTTTTCAGTTATATCGTACTAAGACTAGGGAAAGGATAGGTCCATTAAAAACTGATACAGGTCAAATAACAGATAGTGATGAAGAGATGAGTAGTATTTTTAATAAATATTTTGTATCTGTATTTACTAAAGAGGAACTTAACAATATGCCTTCAGCTGAACAAGTCTATGTGGGTGGGGACGAGGACAGGTTGACGAGTTTAGCAGTTACCAGGGAGGATGTTCTTAAACAAATAGTAAAACTCAAACCAAACAAATCCCCAGGGCCGGATGAAGTGTTTGCCAGGGTGCTTAAAGAATGCAAAGAGGAGCTTTGTGACCCACTGTCAACCATATTTAATAAATCAATAGAGTCAGGCAGAGTGCCAGAGTTTTGGAAAGTTGCTAATGTGATACCAGTTTTTAAGAAAGGAGATAGATCACTTGCGTCTAACTATCGACCAATTAGCCTAACGTCTATTGTGGGAAAGTTACTCGAATCTATAATAGCAAATAAAATTCGTCTTCATCTTGAAAAACATAAATTAATAATTGAGTCTCAACATGGTTTTATAAATGGCCGTTCATGTTTAACAAATTTGTTATCTTTTTATTCTAGCATTGTTGAGGCAGTTGATAGTGGTAAGGATTGCGATGTTGTATACCTTGACTTTAGCAAAGCTTTTGATACAGTGCCACATGAAAGACTGATTAAAAAGATAGAGTCTCATGGTATTGGGGGTGCTATATTAAGCTGGATTAGGGCATGGCTATACCAAAGGAAACAGAGAGTTAGTATAAATGGAATCAAGTCAGAGTGGGAAAATGTTGTAAGTGGAGTGCCTCAAGGCTCTGTCCTGGGACCTCTGTTGTTTATAATATATATAAATGATTTAGATTCAGGTTTGAGTAGCAACATTTGCAAATTTGCCGATGATACGAAAATCGGTAGGGAAATTAATTCGGAGGAGGACTCACTATCACTTCAAGTTGATCTAGATAGGGTTTTGAAATGGTCAAAGGATTGGCAGATGCAGTTTAATGCTGATAAATGTAAAGTTCTGAGGTTAGGTAATGATGATAGAGTTACAAGATACGAGCTAGATGGTGTTGTGATTGCGAAGTCGGATTGCGAAAGGGATCTGGGAGTTATGATTAGTAAGAATTTAAAACAAAAGGATCAATGCATAAATGTTCGTAATAAGGCAAATCGGACACTTGGATTTATTAATCGCAGCGTTAGTAACAAGACACCTGGTGTGGTTCTCAAGCTATATCTTGCTCTAGTTAGGCCCCATTTAGATTATGCAGTTCAGTTTTGGTCGCCATATTATAGAATGGATATAAATTCACTTGAACGTGTCCAGCGTAGGATGACTAAGTTAATTCCCCAAATTAGAAATCTTTCATATGAAGAAAGATTAACAAAGCTTAAGTTGCATTCACTGGAAAGGCGAAGAGTTAGGGGCGACATGATAGAGGTTTACAAGTGGGTGAATGGACATAACAAGGGGGATATTAATAGAGTATTAAAAGTATCAACACAGGACAGAACACGAAACAATGGGTATAAATTGGATAAGTTTAGATTTAGGAAAGACTTGGGTAAATACTGGTTCAGTAACAGGGTTGTTGATTTGTGGAACCAATTGCCGCGTAACGTGGTGGAGGTGGGGTCCCTCGATTGTTTCAAGCGCGGATTGGACAAGTATATGAGTGGGATTGGGTGGTTATAGAATAGGAGCTGCCTCGAATGGGCCAATAGGCCTTCTGCAGTTACCTTTGTTCTTATGTTCTTCTTCTTATGTTCAAAGAGGAGCTTTGTGACCCACTGTCAACCATATTTAATAAATCAATAGAGTCAGGCAGAGTGCCAGAGTTTTGGAAAGTTGCTAATGTGATACCAGTTTTTAAGAAAGGAGATAGATCACTTGCGTCTAACTATCGACCAATTAGCCTAACGTCTATTGTGGGAAAGTTACTCGAATCTATAATAGCAAATAAAATTCGTCTTCATCTTGAAAAACATAAATTAATAATTGAGTCGCAACATGGTTTTATAAATGGCCGTTCATGTTTAACAAATTTGTTATCTTTTTATTCTAGCATTGTTGAGGCAGTTGATAGTGGTAAGGATTGCGATGTTGTATACCTTGACTTTAGCAAAGCTTTTGATACAGTGCCACATGAAAGACTGATTAAAAAGATAGAGTCTCATGGTATTGGGGGTGCTATATTAAGCTGGATTAGGGCATGGCTATACCAAAGGAAACAGAGAGTTAGTATAAATGGAATCAAGTCAGAGTGGGAAAATGTTGTAAGTGGAGTGCCTCAAGGCTCTGTCCTGGGACCTCTGTTGTTTATAATATATATAAATGATTTAGATTCAGGTTTGAGTAGCAACATTTGCAAATTTGCCGATGATACGAAAATCGGTAGGGAAATTAATTCGGAGGAGGACTCACTATCACTTCAAGTTGATCTAGATAGGGTTTTGAAATGGTCAAAGGATTGGCAGATGCAGTTTAATGCTGATAAATGTAAAGTTCTGAGGTTAGGTAATGATGATAGAGTTACAAGATACGAGCTAGATGGTGTTGTGATTGCGAAGTCGGATTGCGAAAGGGATCTGGGAGTTATGATTAGTAAGAATTTAAAACAAAAGGATCAATGCATAAATGTTCGTAATAAGGCAAATCGGACACTTGGATTTATTAATCGCAGCGTTAGTAACAAGACACCTGGTGTGGTTCTCAAGCTATATCTTGCTCTAGTTAGGCCCCATTTAGATTATGCAGTTCAGTTTTGGTCGCCATATTATAGAATGGATATAAATTCACTTGAACGTGTCCAGCGTAGGATGACTAAGTTAATTCCCCAAATTAGAAATCTTTCATATGAAGAAAGATTAACAAAGCTTAAGTTGCATTCACTGGAAAGGCGAAGAGTTAGGGGTGACATGATAGAGGTTTACAAGTGGATGAATGGACATAACCGGGGGGATATTAATAGGGTATTAAAAGAATCAACACAGGACAGAACACGAAACAATGGGTATAAATTGGATAAGTTTAGATTTAGGAAAGACTTGGGTAAATACTGGTTCAGTAACAGGGTTGTTGATTTGTGGAACCAATTGCCGCGTAACATTGTGGAGGTGGGGTCCCTCGATTGTTTCAAGCACGGGTTGGACAAGTATATGAGTGGGATTGGGTGGTTATAGAATAGGAGCTGCCTCGTATGGGCCAATAGGCCTTCTGCAGTTACCTTTGTTCTTATGTTCTTATGTTCATACGAGGCGGCTCCTATTCTATAACCACCCAATCCCACTCATATACTCGTCCAACCCGCGCTTGAAACAATCGAGGGACACCACCTCCACCACGCCACGCGGCAATTGGTTCCACAAATCAACAACCCTGTTACTGAACCAGTATTTACCCAAGTCTTTCCTAAATCTAAACTTATCCAATTTATACCCATTGTTTCGTGTTCTGTCTTGTGTTGATAATTTTAATACCCTAATAATATCCCCCCTGTTATGTCCATTCATCCACTTGTAAACCTCTATCATGTCACCCCTAAGTCTTCGCCTTTCCAATGAATGCAACTTAAGCTTTGTTAATCTTTCTTCAAATGAAAGATTTCTAATTTGGGGAATTAACTTAGTCATCGTACGTTGGACACGTTCAAGTGAATTTATATCCATTCTATAATATGGCGACCAAAACTGAACTGCATAATCTAAATGGGGCCTAACCAGAGCAAGATATAGCTTAAGAACCACACCAGGTGTCTTGTTACTAACGCTTCGATTAATAAATCCCAGTGTCCTATTCGCCTTATTACGAACATTCATGCATTGATCCTTTTGTTTTAAATTCTAACTAATCATAACTCCCAGATCCCTTTCGCAATCCGACTTCGCAATCTCAACACCATCTAGCTCGTATCTTGTAACTCTATCATCATTACCTAGCCTCAGAACTTTACATTTATCAGCATTAAACTGCATTTGCCAATCATTTGACCATTTCAAAACCCTATCTAGATCAACTTGAAGTGATTGTGAGTCTTCCTCCGAATTAATTTCCCTACCGATTTTCGTATCATCGGCAAATTTGCAAATGTTGCTACTCAAACCTGAATCTAAATCATTTATATATATTATAAACAACAGGAGTCCCAGGACAGAGCCCTGAGGTACTCCACTAACATCATTATCCCACTTTGACTTAACCCCATTTATACTAACTCTCTGTTTCCTTTGGAATAGCCATGCCCTAATCCAAGTTAATATAGCACCCCCAATACATAAGAACATAAGAACATAAGAACAAAGGTAACTGCAGAAGGCCTATTGGCCCATACGAGGCAGCTCCTATTCTATAACCACCCAATCCCACTCATATACTTGTCCAACCCGTGCTTGAAACAATCGAGGGACCCCACCTCCACAATGTTACGCGGCAATTGGTTCCACAAATCAGCAACCCTGTTACTGAACCAGTATTTACCCAAGTCTTTCCTAAATCTAAACTTATCCAATTTATATCCATTGTTTCGTGTTCTGTCCTGTGTTGATACTTTTAATACCCTATTAATATCCCCCCGGTTATGTCCATTCATCCACTTGTAAACCTCTATCATGTCACCCCTAACTCTTCGCCTTTCCAGTGAATGCAACTTAAGCTTTGTTAATCTTTCTTCATATGAAAGATTTCTAATTTGGGGAATTAACTTAGTCATCCTACGCTGGACACGTTCAAGTGAATTTATATCCATTCTATAATATGGCGACCAAAACTGAACTGCATAATCTAAATGGGGCCTAACTAGAGCAAGATATAGCTTGAGAACCACACCAGGTGTCTTGTTACTAACGCTGCGAATACCATGAGCTTCTATTTTTTAAATTAGTCTTTCATGTGGCACTCTATCAAAAGCTTTGCTAAAGTCAAGGTACACAACATCACAATCCTTACCACTATCAACTGCCTCAACTATGCTGGAATAAAAAGTTAGTGAATTTGTTAAACATGAACGGCCATTTGTAAAACCATGTTGCGACTCATTTATTAATTTATGTTTTTCAAGATGGAGACGAATTGTATTTGCGATTATTGATTCAAGTAACTTTCCCACAATAGCCGTTAGGCTAATTGGCCGATAGTTTGACGCAAGTGATCTATCTCCTTTCTTAAAAATTGGTACCACATTAGCTACCTTCCATGACTCTGGCACTCTGCCTGACTCTATTGATTTATTAAATATGGTAGACAGTGGCTCGGAAAGCTCCTCTTTGCATTCTTTAAACACCCTGGCAAACACTTCATCCGGTCCTGGGGATTTGTTTGGTTTTAGTTTTTCTAATTGTTTAATTACATCCTCCCTGGTAACTGCTAAACTAGTCAACCTGTCCTCATCCCCACCCACATAGACTTGTTCGGCTGAAGGCATATTGTTAAGTTCTTCTTTAGTAAATACAGATATAAAATATTTGTTAAAAATACTACTCATCTCCTTGTCATTATCCGATATTTGACCTGTCTCAGATTTTAATGGACCTATCCTTTCCCTAGTCTTAGTTCGATATAACTGAAAAAACCCTTTAGGATTTGACGATGCTTGCTCTGCTATGCGAACTTCATAGTTTCTTTTTGCTTTCCTAATCTCTTTTTTAACATTTCTAACCAGTTGTATGAATTCCTGTTCTAACCTGACTTCCCCATTCTTAATCCTTTTGTACCAAGCTCTCTTTTTACCTATAAGGTTCTTTAAATTATTTGTTATCCACTTTGGGTCATTAGTATCTGGGAATAGTAGATAGAGGTATGGGAATTGATTTGGAGGAAGGAGGTATTAAAAGTATGTGTTTGTGGGAGAAAGGAATTGGCAAAACGATCAGGGAAAGAGAAGGTCCGCAAAATAACAATTCACTTAGGGTATATTACACTAACAGTAGAAGTCTAAGAAATAAAATTAACGAATTAAATGCTCTTGTCTGCACAGAAAAAATAGATATTATTGCACTTACCGAAACGTTGTACGTATGAATGAATGTAGAAAATAGAGAACTATTAGCTGAATATCAAATATATGGATTTAAACTATTTCACACAGATAGATATATTAGACGAGGAGGTGGAGTAGCCATATATGTTAGGGACAATTTGAAATGTAGTCTCAAAGAGGGAATCAAAACAGAGCCACACACAGAAACTATTTGGATTGAATTAAACGAAAAAGCTAATAATATTATAATAGGAGTAATATATAGGCCACCAAATTTAGACAGAATGGAAGCAAAGCATCTATGGGATGAAATATCTAGAGCATCTAGATCTAACAGTATTTATGTCATGGGTGACTTTAATTTTAGCGGAATAAACTGGTTGAACAAAACAGGGAATAGTGAAGCAGAAGATTTTCTAGAATTAATTGACGATTGCTTTCTTACGCAACACATTAAGGAACCAACACGGGAAAATAATATTTTAGATTTAGTGTTAACTAACAGGGAAACGCAAATTAATGACATCGAAATAGGGAGTGAGCTAGGGAGCAGTGATCACAAAGAAATCAGATTTAGCATAGAATGGAATAGACCAGTAGGAGAAAATTCTGTTAAAGTGCCAGATTTTCGAAAAGCTGATTTTAATAGCCTAAGAAATTTTTTGGGTCAAATTGATTGGAAAGGCTTGGGTATGGGGTGTGGGCCGGTCTTGGAGCGAGACATGAACCCAGCGATAGGTGACTTAAATGGGGATTTCGATGTGGATTCAATATATAACTTATTTAAGAATATTCTAAACAAAGCACAGGAACGTAGTATACCATACAAATTGAATAGATCGTATACTAATGACCCAAAGTGGGTAACAAAGAATTTGAAGAACCTTATAGGTAAAAAGAGAGCTTGGTACAAAAGGATTAAAAATGGGGAGGTCACTTTAGAACAGGAATTCGTACAACTGGTTAGAAATGTTAAAAAAGAGATAAGGAAAGCAAAAAGAAACTATGAAGTCGCATAGCAGGGCAAGCAAAGACAAATCCTAAAGGGTTTTTTCAGTTATATCGTACTAAGACTAGGGAAAGGATAGGTCCATTAAAAACTGAGACAGGTCAAATAACAGATAGTGATGAAGAGATGAGTAGTATTTTTAATAAATATTTTGTATCTGTATTTACTAAAGAGGAACTTAACAATATGCCTTCAGCCGAACAAGTCTATGTGGGTGGGGACGAGGACAGGTTGACGAGTTTAGCAGTTACCAGGGAGGATGTTCTTAAACAAATAGTAAAACTCAAACCAAACAAATCCCCAGGGCCGGATGAAGTGTTTGCTAGGGTGCTTAAAGAATGCAAAGAGGAGCTTTGTGACCCACTGTCAACCATATTTAATAAATCAATAGAGTCAGGCAGAGTGCCAGAGTTTTGGAAAGTTGCTAATGTGATACCAGTTTTTAAGAAAGGAGATAGATCACTTGCGTCTAACTATCGACCAATTAGCCTAACGTCTATTGTGGGAAAGTTACTCGAATCTATAATAGCAAATAAAATTCGTCTTCATCTTGAAAAACATAAACTAATAATTGAGTCGCAACATGGTTTTATAAATGGCCGTTCATGTTTAACAAATTTGTTATCTTTTTATTCTAGCATTGTTGAGGCAGTTGATAGTGGTAAGGATTGCGATGTTGTATACCTTGACTTTAGCAAAGCTTTTGATACAGTGCCACATGAAAGACTGATTAAAAAAATAGAGTCTCATGGTATTGGGGGTGCTATATTAAGCTGGATTAGGGCATGGCTATACCAAAGGAAACAGAGAGTTAGTATAAATGGAATCAAGTCAGAGTGGGAAAATGTTGTAAGTGGAGTGCCTCAAGGCTCTGTCCTGGGACCTCTGTTGTTTATAATATATATAAATGATTTAGATTCAGGTTTGAGTAGCAACATTTGCAAATTTGCCGATGATACGAAAATCGGTAGGGAAATTAATTCAGAGGAGGACTCACTATCACTTCAAGTTGATCTAGATAGGGTTTTGAAATGGTCAAAGGATTGGCAGATGCAGTTTAATGCTGATAAATGTAAAGTTCTGAGGTTAGGTAATGATGATAGAGTTACAAGATACGAGCTAGATGGTGTTGTGATTGCGAAGTCGGATTGCGAAAGGGATCTGGGAGTTATGATTAGTAAGAATTTAAAACAAAAGGATCAATGCATAAATGTTCGTAATAAGGCAAATCGGACACTTGGATTTATTAATCGCAGCGTTAGTAACAAGACACCTGGTGTGGTTCTCAAGCTATATCTTGCTCTAGTTAGGCCCCATTTAGATTATGCAGTTCAGTTTTGGTCGCCATATTATAGAATGGATATAAATTCACTTGAACGTGTCCAGCGTAGGATGACTAAGTTAATTCCCCAAATTAGAAATCTTTCATATGAAGAAAGATTAACAAAGCTTAAGTTGCATTCACTGGAAAGGCGAAGAGTTAGGGGTGACATGATAGAGGTTTACAAGTGGATGAATGGACATAACCGGGGGGATATTAATAGGGTATTAAAAGTATCAACACAGGACAGAACACGAAACAATGGATATAAATTGGATAAGTTTAGATTTAGGAAAGACTTGGGTAAATACTGGTTCAGTAACAGGGTTGTTGATTTGTGGAACCAATTGCCGCGTAACATTGTGGAGGTGGGGTCCCTCGATTGTTTCAAGCACAGGTTGGACAAGTATATGAGTGGGATTGGGTGGTTATAGAATAGGAGCTGCCTCGTATGGGCCAATAGGCCTTCTGCAGTTACCTTTGTTCTTATGTTCTTAGTATTCGACCTATTCAGTTTGTAAGGTATACTACGTTCCTGTGCTTTGTTTAGAATATTCTTAAATAAGTTATATATTAAATCCACATCGAAATCCCCTTTTACGTCACCTATCGCTGGGTTCATGTCTCGCTCTAAGACCGGCCCACACCCCATACCCAAGAGTTTCCAATCTATTTGACCCAAAAAATTTCTTAGGCTATTAAAATCAGCTTTTCGAAAATCTGGCACTTTAACAGAATTTTCTCCTACAGGTCTATTCCATTCTATGCTAAATCTGATTACTTTGTGATCACTGTTCCCTAGCTCACTCCCTATTTCGATGTCATTAATTTGTGTTTCCCTGTTCCCTAGCTCACTCCCTATTTCGATGTCATAATTTGTGTTTCCCTGTTAGTTAACACTAAATCTAAAATATTATTTTCCCGCGTTGGTTCCTTAATGTGTTGCGTAAGAAAGCAATCGTCAATTAATTCTAGAAAATCTTCTGCTTCACTATTCCCTGTTTTGTTCACCCAGTTTATTCCACTAAAATTAAAGTCACCCATGATATAAATACTGTTAGATCTAGATGCTCTAGATATTTCATTCCATAGATGCTTTGCTTCCATTCTGTCTAAATTTGGTGGCCTATATATAACTCCTATTATAATATTATTTGCTTTTTCGTTTAATTCTATCCAAATAGTTTCTGTGTGTGGCTCAGTTTTGATTCCCTCTTTGAGACTACATTTCAAATTGTCCCTAACATATATGGCTACTCCCCCTTCGTCTAATATATCTATCTGTGTGAAATAGTTTAAATCCATTTATCTGATATTCAGCTAATAGTTCTCTATTTTCTACGTTCATCCACGTTTCGGTAAGTGCAATAATATCTATTTTTTCTGTGCAGACAAGAGCATTTAATTCATTAATTTTATTTCTTCGACTTCTACTGTTAGTGTAATATATCCTAAGTGAATTGTTATTTTGAGGCCCTTTTCTTTCCCTGATCATTTTGCCAATTCTTTTCTCCCACAAACACATACTTTTATTACCTCCTTCCTCCAAATCAATTCCCATACCACTATCTACTAACAGTTTAAACCCAAACAAACACCTCTAACCACTGGTTCCAACGAGTTCGCAACAGGAACAATCCCAGCTCTCGATAGATGCACCCCATCACGAGCATACATTTCATTTCTTCCATAAAAGCGTTCCCAGTTGTCTGTGAAAGATATTGCATTTGATTTGCAATATCTTTCCAGCCGGCAATTGACACCAAGTGCCCTCGACATCCATTCATTTCCCACTCCCTTTCTTGGAAGAATGCCACATATGATCGGGATTCCTCCCTTGCTCCTAACTAATTCAATGGCTGTCCTAAATCTCTGTATTAGTTCCTCACTCCTCACTCGCCCAACATCATTACCCCCTGCACTAATACAAATAATGCGTTTGTTCCCATTTCCCGTCATAATATCATTCATGTTTTCAACAATATCACCAATTCCAGCTCCCGGAGAGCAAACCCTTAATCTGTTCCCCCTATCTCTGGCACAAAACGTTCTGTCTAAATACCTCACCTGGGAATCTCCCACAACCAAAATTCGCTTCGGTACCGCCCTAACTTTCTGAGCAGCCTGAGGGGCCTGCGCTCCGCCGTTCCTCTCTGATTTCCTCGCTGCAGGCGCACTACAGCATTCGTCCTCCCACACGGCAAATGAATTTGCCATCCTTAGGGCGTCTGTAGGCGGCCTTGTCAAGGTCTTCTTAAGACCTCTCTCTTTCACTACTCTCCACGATGAGGTCTCGTCAACACTGGTCTCCTCCTTCGTTTCCTCTCGAGAAACAGGAAAACAGAAAGGAAACAGAGAGTTAGTATAAATGGAGTCAAGTCAGAGTGGGAAAATGTTGTAAGTGGAGTGCCTCAAGGCTCTGTCCTGGGACCTCTGTTGTTTATAATATATATAAATGATTTAGATTCAGGTTTGAGTAGCAACATTTGCAAATTTGCCGATGATACGAAAATCGGTAGGGAAATTAATTCGGAGGAGGACTCACTATCACTTCAAGTTGATCTAGATAGGGTTTTGAAATGGTCAAAGGATTGGCAGATGCAGTTTAATGCTGATAAATGTAAAGTTCTGAGGTTAGGTAATGATGATAGAGTTACAAGATACGAGCTAGATGGTGTTGAGATTGCGAAGTCGTATTGCGAAAGGGATCTGGGAGTTATGATTAGTAAGAATTTAAAACAAAAGGATCAATGCATAAATGTTCGTAATAAGGCAAATCGGACACTTGGATTTATTAATCGCAGCGTTAGTAACAAGACACCTGGTGTGGTTCTCAAGCTATATCTTGCTCTAGTTAGGCCCCATTTAGATTATGCAGTTCAGTTTTGGTCGCCATATTATAAAATGGATATAAATTCACTTGAACGTGTCCAGCGTAGGATGACTACGTTAATTCCCCAAATTAGAAATCTTTCATATGAAGAAAGATTAACAAAGCTTAAGTTGCATTCACTGGAAAGGCGAAGAGTTAGGGGTGACATGAGAGAGGTTTACAAGTGGGTGAATTACCCAAGTCTTTCCTAAATCTAAACTTATCCAATTTATATCCATTGTTTCGTGTTCTGTCCTGTGTTGATACTTTTAATACCCTATTAATATCCCCCCGGTTATGTCCATTCATCCACTTGTAAACCTCTATCATGTCACCCCTAACTCTTCGCCTTTCCAGTGAATGCAACTTAAGCTTTGTTAATCTTTCTTCATATGAAAGATTTCTAATTTGGGGAATTAACTTAGTCATCCTACGCTGGACACGTTCAAGTGAATTTATATCCATTCTATAATATGGCGACCAAAACTGAACTGCATAATCTAAATGGGGCCTAACTAGAGCAAGATATAGCTTGAGAACCACACCAGGTGTCTTGTTACTAACGCTGCGAATACCATGAGCTTCTATTTTTTAAATTAGTCTTTCATGTGGCACTCTATCAAAAGCTTTGCTAAAGTCAAGGTACACAACATCACAATCCTTACCACTATCAACTGCCTCAACTATGCTGGAATAAAAAGTTAGTGAATTTGTTAAACATGAACGGCCATTTGTAAAACCATGTTGCGACTCATTTATTAATTTATGTTTTTCAAGATGGAGACGAATTGTATTTGCGATTATTGATTCAAGTAACTTTCCCACAATAGCCGTTAGGCTAATTGGCCGATAGTTTGACGCAAGTGATCTATCTCCTTTCTTAAAAATTGGTACCACATTAGCTACCTTCCATGACTCTGGCACTCTGCCTGACTCTATTGATTTATTAAATATGGTAGACAGTGGCTCGGAAAGCTCCTCTTTGCATTCTTTAAACACCCTGGCAAACACTTCATCCGGTCCTGGGGATTTGTTTGGTTTTAGTTTTTCTAATTGTTTAATTACATCCTCCCTGGTAACTGCTAAACTAGTCAACCTGTCCTCATCCCCACCCACATAGACTTGTTCGGCTGAAGGCATATTGTTAAGTTCTTCTTTAGTAAATACAGATATAAAATATTTGTTAAAAATACTACTCATCTCCTTGTCATTATCCGATATTTGACCTGTCTCAGATTTTAATGGACCTATCCTTTCCCTAGTCTTAGTTCGATATAACTGAAAAAACCCTTTAGGATTTGACGATGCTTGCTCTGCTATGCGAACTTCATAGTTTCTTTTTGCTTTCCTAATCTCTTTTTTAACATTTCTAACCAGTTGTATGAATTCCTGTTCTAACCTGACTTCCCCATTCTTAATCCTTTTGTACCAAGCTCTCTTTTTACCTATAAGGTTCTTTAAATTATTTGTTATCCACTTTGGGTCATTAGTATCTGGGAATAGTAGATAGAGGTATGGGAATTGATTTGGAGGAAGGAGGTATTAAAAGTATGTGTTTGTGGGAGAAAGGAATTGGCAAAACGATCAGGGAAAGAGAAGGTCCGCAAAATAACAATTCACTTAGGGTATATTACACTAACAGTAGAAGTCTAAGAAATAAAATTAACGAATTAAATGCTCTTGTCTGCACAGAAAAAATAGATATTATTGCACTTACCGAAACGTTGTACGTATGAATGAATGTAGAAAATAGAGAACTATTAGCTGAATATCAAATATATGGATTTAAACTATTTCACACAGATAGATATATTAGACGAGGAGGTGGAGTAGCCATATATGTTAGGGACAATTTGAAATGTAGTCTCAAAGAGGGAATCAAAACAGAGCCACACACAGAAACTATTTGGATTGAATTAAACGAAAAAGCTAATAATATTATAATAGGAGTAATATATAGGCCACCAAATTTAGACAGAATGGAAGCAAAGCATCTATGGGATGAAATATCTAGAGCATCTAGATCTAACAGTATTTATGTCATGGGTGACTTTAATTTTAGCGGAATAAACTGGTTGAACAAAACAGGGAATAGTGAAGCAGAAGATTTTCTAGAATTAATTGACGATTGCTTTCTTACGCAACACATTAAGGAACCAACACGGGAAAATAATATTTTAGATTTAGTGTTAACTAACAGGGAAACGCAAATTAATGACATCGAAATAGGGAGTGAGCTAGGGAGCAGTGATCACAAAGAAATCAGATTTAGCATAGAATGGAATAGACCAGTAGGAGAAAATTCTGTTAAAGTGCCAGATTTTCGAAAAGCTGATTTTAATAGCCTAAGAAATTTTTTGGGTCAAATTGATTGGAAAGGCTTGGGTATGGGGTGTGGGCCGGTCTTGGAGCGAGACATGAACCCAGCGATAGGTGACTTAAATGGGGATTTCGATGTGGATTCAATATATAACTTATTTAAGAATATTCTAAACAAAGCACAGGAACGTAGTATACCATACAAATTGAATAGATCGTATACTAATGACCCAAAGTGGGTAACAAAGAATTTGAAGAACCTTATAGGTAAAAAGAGAGCTTGGTACAAAAGGATTAAAAATGGGGAGGTCACTTTAGAACAGGAATTCGTACAACTGGTTAGAAATGTTAAAAAAGAGATAAGGAAAGCAAAAAGAAACTATGAAGTCGCATAGCAGGGCAAGCAAAGACAAATCCTAAAGGGTTTTTTCAGTTATATCGTACTAAGACTAGGGAAAGGATAGGTCCATTAAAAACTGAGACAGGTCAAATAACAGATAGTGATGAAGAGATGAGTAGTATTTTTAATAAATATTTTGTATCTGTATTTACTAAAGAGGAACTTAACAATATGCCTTCAGCCGAACAAGTCTATGTGGGTGGGGACGAGGACAGGTTGACGAGTTTAGCAGTTACCAGGGAGGATGTTCTTAAACAAATAGTAAAACTCAAACCAAACAAATCCCCAGGGCCGGATGAAGTGTTTGCTAGGGTGCTTAAAGAATGCAAAGAGGAGCTTTGTGACCCACTGTCAACCATATTTAATAAATCAATAGAGTCAGGCAGAGTGCCAGAGTTTTGGAAAGTTGCTAATGTGATACCAGTTTTTAAGAAAGGAGATAGATCACTTGCGTCTAACTATCGACCAATTAGCCTAACGTCTATTGTGGGAAAGTTACTCGAATCTATAATAGCAAATAAAATTCGTCTTCATCTTGAAAAACATAAACTAATAATTGAGTCGCAACATGGTTTTATAAATGGCCGTTCATGTTTAACAAATTTGTTATCTTTTTATTCTAGCATTGTTGAGGCAGTTGATAGTGGTAAGGATTGCGATGTTGTATACCTTGACTTTAGCAAAGCTTTTGATACAGTGCCACATGAAAGACTGATTAAAAAAATAGAGTCTCATGGTATTGGGGGTGCTATATTAAGCTGGATTAGGGCATGGCTATACCAAAGGAAACAGAGAGTTAGTATAAATGGAATCAAGTCAGAGTGGGAAAATGTTGTAAGTGGAGTGCCTCAAGGCTCTGTCCTGGGACCTCTGTTGTTTATAATATATATAAATGATTTAGATTCAGGTTTGAGTAGCAACATTTGCAAATTTGCCGATGATACGAAAATCGGTAGGGAAATTAATTCAGAGGAGGACTCACTATCACTTCAAGTTGATCTAGATAGGGTTTTGAAATGGTCAAAGGATTGGCAGATGCAGTTTAATGCTGATAAATGTAAAGTTCTGAGGTTAGGTAATGATGATAGAGTTACAAGATACGAGCTAGATGGTGTTGTGATTGCGAAGTCGGATTGCGAAAGGGATCTGGGAGTTATGATTAGTAAGAATTTAAAACAAAAGGATCAATGCATAAATGTTCGTAATAAGGCAAATCGGACACTTGGATTTATTAATCGCAGCGTTAGTAACAAGACACCTGGTGTGGTTCTCAAGCTATATCTTGCTCTAGTTAGGCCCCATTTAGATTATGCAGTTCAGTTTTTTTCAGTTCATATATTATCATAGCAATATGGAAGTTGTAGTAAAGGACCTGGTGACTCTAGTGGGAGCCCTGAGGACAGAGTTGGACTCTCTGCGGGAGGAGGTGCGTCAGCTTAAAAAACAACGAGAAGTAACGAAGGAGGAGACCAGCAGTAAAGGGACCTCGTCTTGGAGAGTTGCGAAAGACAGGGGCCTTAAGAAGACTTTGATTAAGCCGCCTTCAAACGCCATAGCAACTTCAAATTCATTTGACGTTTTGGAGGACGAGTGCTGTGGAGAGACTGTGGATCGCGCAAAAGGGAAAGCAACGAAGAGAAAGGAAGCGCAGGCCCCTCAGAAAGTAAAGGAAGTACCTAAGCAAACATTAGTTGTGGGAGATTCCCAGATAAGGTATTTGGATAGAACGTTTTGTGCTAGAGATAGGGGGAACAGGTTAAGGGTTTGCTATCCCGGAGCTGGCATTGGTGATATTATAAACAACATGAATGATATTATGGCTGGTAATGGGAACAATCCCATTATTTGCATTAGCGTGGGAGGAAATGATGTTGGTCGAGTCAGGAGTGAGGAACTGATTCAGAGGTATAAAACAGCCATAGAGTTAGTTAGGAGCAAGGGAGGAATCCCGATCATATGTGGCATTCTTCCAAGAAAGGGAGTGGGAAATGAATGGATATCGAGGGCACTTGGTGTCAATTGCCGGCTGGAAAGATATTGCAAATCAAATGCAATATCTTTCATAGACAACTGGGAACACTTCTATGGAAGAAATGAAATGTATGCTCGTGATGGGGTGCATCTATCGAGAGCTGGGGTTGTTGCTGTTGCGAACTCGCTAGAAGAAGTGGTTAGAGGTGTTTGTTTGGTTTTAAACTGTTAGTAGATAGAGGTATGGGAATTGATTTGGAGGAAGGAGGTAATAAAAGTATGTGTTTGTGGGAGAAAGGAATTGGCAAAACGATCAGGGAAAGAGAAGGTCCGCAAAATAACAATTCACTTAGGGTATATTACACTAACAGTAGAAGTCTAAGAAATAAAATTAACGAATTAAATGCTCTTGTCTGCACAGAAAAAATAGATATTATTGCACTTACCGAAACGTGGATGAATGTAGAAAATAGAGAACTATTAGCTGAATATCAAATATATGGATTTAAACTATTTCACACAGATAGATATATTAGACGAGGAGGTGGAGTAGCCATATATGTTAGGGACAATTTGAAATGTAGTCTCAAAGAGGGAATCAAAACAGAGCCACACACAGAAACTATTTGGATTGAATTAAACGAAAAAGCTAATAATATTATAATAGGAGTAATATATAGGCCACCAAATTTAGACAGAATGGAAGCAAAGCATCTATGGGATGAAATATCTAGAGCATCTAGATCTAACAGTATTTATGTCATGGGTGACTTTAATTTTAGCGGAATAAACTGGTTGAACAAAACAGGGAATAGTGAAGCAGAAGATTTTCTAGAATTAATTGACGATTGCTTTCTTACGCAACACATTAAGGAACCAACACGGGAAAATAATATTTTAGATTTAGTGTTAACTAACAGGGAAACGCAAATTAATGACATCGAAATAGGGAGTGAGCTAGGGAGCAGTGATCACAAAGAAATCAGATTTAGCATAGAATGGAATAGACCAGTAGGAGAAAATTCTGTTGAAGTGCCAGATTTTCGAAAAGCTGATTTTAATAGCCTAAGAAATTTTTTGGGTCAAATTGATTGGAAAGGCTTGGGTATGGGGTGTGGGCCGGTCTTGGAGCGAGACATGAACCCAGCGATAGGTGACTTAAATGGGGATTTCGATGTGGATTCAATATATAACTTATTTAAGAATATTCTAAACAAAGCACAGGAACGTAGTATACCATACAAATTGAATAGATCGTATACTAATGACCCAAAGTGGATAACAAAGAATTTGAAGAACCTTATAGGTAAAAAGAGAGCTTGGTACAAAAGGATTAAAAATGGGGAGGTCACTTTAGAACAGGAATTCGTACAACTGGTTAGAAATGTTAAAAAAGAGATAAGGAAAGCAAAAAGAAACTATGAAGTTCGCATAGCAGGGCAAGCAAAGACAAATCCTAAAGGGTTTTTTCAGTTATATCGTACTAAGACTAGGGAAAGGATAGGTCCATTAAAAACTGAGACAGGTCAAATAACAGATAGTGATGAAGAGATGAGTAGTATTTTTAATAAATATTTTGTATCTGTATTTACTAAAGAGGAACTTAACAATATGCCTTCAGCCGAACAAGTCTATGTGGGTGGGGACGAGGACAGGTTGACGAGTTTAGCAGTTACCAGGGAGGATGTTCTTAAACAAATAGTAAAACTCAAACCAAACAAATCCCCAGGGCCGGATGAAGTGTTTGCTAGGGTGCTTAAAGAATGCAAAGAGGAGCTTTGTGACCCACTGTCAACCATATTTAATAAATCAATAGAGTCAGGCAGAGTGCCAGAGTTTTGGAAAGTTGCTAATGTGATACCAGTTTTTAAGAAAGGAGATAGATCACTTGCGTCTAACTATCGACCAATTAGCCTAACGTCTATTGTGGGAAAGTTACTCGAATCTATAATAGCAAATAAAATTCGTCTTCATCTTGAAAAACATAAATTAATAATTGAGTCGCAACATGGTTTTATAAATGGCCGTTCATGTTTAACAAATTTGTTATCTTTTTATTCTAGCATTGTTGAGGCAGTTGATAGTGGTAAGGATTGCGATGTTGTATACCTTGACTTTAGCAAAGCTTTTGATACAGTGCCACATGAAAGACTGATTAAAAAAATAGAGTCTCATGGTATTGGGGGTGTTATATTAAGCTGGATTAGGGCATGGCTATACCAAAGGAAACAGAGAGTTAGTATAAATGGAATCAAGTCAGAGTGGGAAAATGTTGTAAGTGGAGTGCCTCAAGGCTCTGTCCTGGGACCTCTGTTGTTTATAATATATATAAATGATTTAGATTCAGGTTTGAGTAGCAACATTTGCAAATTTGCCGATGATACGAAAATCGGTAGGGAAATTAATTCGGAGGAGGACTCACTATCACTTCAAGTTGATCTAGATAGGGTTTTGAAATGGTCAAAGGATTGGCAGATGCAGTTTAATGCTGATAAATGTAAAGTTCTGAGGTTAGGTAATGATGATAGAGTTACAAGATACGAGCTAGATGGTGTTGTGATTGCGAAGTCGGATTGCGAAAGGGATCTGGGAGTTATGATTAGTAAGAATTTAAAACAAAAGGATCAATGCATAAATGTTCGTAATAAGGCAAATCGGACACTTGGATTTATTAATCGCAGCGTTAGTAACAAGACACCTGGTGTGGTTCTCAAGCTATATCTTGCTCTAGTTAGGCCCCATTTAGATTATGCAGTTCAGTTTTGGTCGCCATATTATAGAATGGATATAAATTCACTTGAACGTGTCCAGCGTAGGATGACTAAGTTAATTCCCCAAATTAGAAATCTTTCATATGAAGAAAGATTAACAAAGCTTAAGTTGCATTCACTGGAAAGGCGAAGAGTTAGGGGTGACATGATAGAGGTTTACAAGTGGATGAATGGACATAACCGGGGGGATATTAATAGGGTATTAAAAGTATCAACACAGGACAGAACACGAAACAATGGATATAAATTGGATAAGTTTAGATTTAGGAAAGACTTGGGTAAATACTGGTTCAGTAACAGGGTTGTTGATTTGTGGAACCAATTGCCGCGTAACATTGTGGAGGTGGGGTCCCTCGATTGTTTCAAGCACGGGTTGGACAAGTATATGAGTGGGATTGGGTGGTTATAGAATAGGAGCTGCCTCGTATGGGCCAATAGGCCTTCTGCAGTTACCTTTGTTCTTATGTTCTTATGTTCTTATGTTTTGGTCGCCATATTATAGAATGGATATAAATTCACTTGAACGTGTCCAGCGTAGGATGACTAAGTTAATTCCCCAAATTAGAAATCTTTCATATGAAGAAAGATTAACAAAGCTTAAGTTGCATTCACTGGAAAGGCGAAGAGTTAGGGGTGACATGATAGAGGTTTACAAGTGGATGAATGGACATAACCGGGGGGATATTAATAGGGTATTAAAAGTATCAACACAGGACAGAACACGAAACAATGGATATAAATTGGATAAGTTTAGATTTAGGAAAGACTTGGGTAAATACTGGTTCAGTAACAGGGTTGTTGATTTGTGGAACCAATTGCCGCGTAACATTGTGGAGGTGGGGTCCCTCGATTGTTTCAAGCACAGGTTGGACAAGTATATGAGTGGGATTGGGTGGTTATAGAATAGGAGCTGCCTCGTATGGGCCAATAGGCCTTCTGCAGTTACCTTTGTTCTTATGTTCTTAGTATTCGACCTATTCAGTTTGTAAGGTATACTACGTTCCTGTGCTTTGTTTAGAATATTCTTAAATAAGTTATATATTAAATCCACATCGAAATCCCCTTTTACGTCACCTATCGCTGGGTTCATGTCTCGCTCTAAGACCGGCCCACACCCCATACCCAAGAGTTTCCAATCTATTTGACCCAAAAAATTTCTTAGGCTATTAAAATCAGCTTTTCGAAAATCTGGCACTTTAACAGAATTTTCTCCTACAGGTCTATTCCATTCTATGCTAAATCTGATTACTTTGTGATCACTGTTCCCTAGCTCACTCCCTATTTCGATGTCATTAATTTGTGTTTCCCTGTTCCCTAGCTCACTCCCTATTTCGATGTCATAATTTGTGTTTCCCTGTTAGTTAACACTAAATCTAAAATATTATTTTCCCGCGTTGGTTCCTTAATGTGTTGCGTAAGAAAGCAATCGTCAATTAATTCTAGAAAATCTTCTGCTTCACTATTCCCTGTTTTGTTCACCCAGTTTATTCCACTAAAATTAAAGTCACCCATGATATAAATACTGTTAGATCTAGATGCTCTAGATATTTCATTCCATAGATGCTTTGCTTCCATTCTGTCTAAATTTGGTGGCCTATATATAACTCCTATTATAATATTATTTGCTTTTTCGTTTAATTCTATCCAAATAGTTTCTGTGTGTGGCTCAGTTTTGATTCCCTCTTTGAGACTACATTTCAAATTGTCCCTAACATATATGGCTACTCCCCCTTCGTCTAATATATCTATCTGTGTGAAATAGTTTAAATCCATTTATCTGATATTCAGCTAATAGTTCTCTATTTTCTACGTTCATCCACGTTTCGGTAAGTGCAATAATATCTATTTTTTCTGTGCAGACAAGAGCATTTAATTCATTAATTTTATTTCTTCGACTTCTACTGTTAGTGTAATATATCCTAAGTGAATTGTTATTTTGAGGCCCTTTTCTTTCCCTGATCATTTTGCCAATTCTTTTCTCCCACAAACACATACTTTTATTACCTCCTTCCTCCAAATCAATTCCCATACCACTATCTACTAACAGTTTAAACCCAAACAAACACCTCTAACCACTGGTTCCAACGAGTTCGCAACAGGAACAATCCCAGCTCTCGATAGATGCACCCCATCACGAGCATACATTTCATTTCTTCCATAAAAGCGTTCCCAGTTGTCTGTGAAAGATATTGCATTTGATTTGCAATATCTTTCCAGCCGGCAATTGACACCAAGTGCCCTCGACATCCATTCATTTCCCACTCCCTTTCTTGGAAGAATGCCACATATGATCGGGATTCCTCCCTTGCTCCTAACTAATTCAATGGCTGTCCTAAATCTCTGTATTAGTTCCTCACTCCTCACTCGCCCAACATCATTACCCCCTGCACTAATACAAATAATGCGTTTGTTCCCATTTCCCGTCATAATATCATTCATGTTTTCAACAATATCACCAATTCCAGCTCCCGGAGAGCAAACCCTTAATCTGTTCCCCCTATCTCTGGCACAAAACGTTCTGTCTAAATACCTCACCTGGGAATCTCCCACAACCAAAATTCGCTTCGGTACCGCCCTAACTTTCTGAGCAGCCTGAGGGGCCTGCGCTCCGCCGTTCCTCTCTGATTTCCTCGCTGCAGGCGCACTACAGCATTCGTCCTCCCACACGGCAAATGAATTTGCCATCCTTAGGGCGTCTGTAGGCGGCCTTGTCAAGGTCTTCTTAAGACCTCTCTCTTTCACTACTCTCCACGATGAGGTCTCGTCAACACTGGTCTCCTCCTTCGTTTCCTCTCGAGAAACAGGAAAACAGAAAGGAAACAGAGAGTTAGTATAAATGGAGTCAAGTCAGAGTGGGAAAATGTTGTAAGTGGAGTGCCTCAAGGCTCTGTCCTGGGACCTCTGTTGTTTATAATATATATAAATGATTTAGATTCAGGTTTGAGTAGCAACATTTGCAAATTTGCCGATGATACGAAAATCGGTAGGGAAATTAATTCGGAGGAGGACTCACTATCA
This sequence comes from Procambarus clarkii, assembly GCF_040958095.1. Lineage (NCBI taxonomy): Eukaryota > Metazoa > Arthropoda > Malacostraca > Decapoda > Cambaridae > Procambarus > Procambarus clarkii. The sequence goes on from NC_091165.1 coordinate 9,926,767, forward strand.
CTTCAAGTTGATCTAGATAGGGTTTTGAAATGGTCAAAGGATTGGCAGATGCAGTTTAATGCTGATAAATGTAAAGTTCTGAGGTTAGGTAATGATGATAGAGTTACAAGATACGAGCTAGATGGTGTTGAGATTGCGAAGTCGTATTGCGAAAGGGATCTGGGAGTTATGATTAGTAAGAATTTAAAACAAAAGGATCAATGCATAAATGTTCGTAATAAGGCAAATCGGACACTTGGATTTATTAATCGCAGCGTTAGTAACAAGACACCTGGTGTGGTTCTCAAGCTATATCTTGCTCTAGTTAGGCCCCATTTAGATTATGCAGTTCAGTTTTGGTCGCCATATTATAAAATGGATATAAATTCACTTGAACGTGTCCAGCGTAGGATGACTACGTTAATTCCCCAAATTAGAAATCTTTCATATGAAGAAAGATTAACAAAGCTTAAGTTGCATTCACTGGAAAGGCGAAGAGTTAGGGGTGACATGAGAGAGGTTTACAAGTGGGTGAATTACCCAAGTCTTTCCTAAATCTAAACTTATCCAATTTATATCCATTGTTTCGTGTTCTGTCCTGTGTTGATACTTTTAATACCCTATTAATATCCCCCCGGTTATGTCCATTCATCCACTTGTAAACCTCTATCATGTCACCCCTAACTCTTCGCCTTTCCAGTGAATGCAACTTAAGCTTTGTTAATCTTTCTTCATATGAAAGATTTCTAATTTGGGGAATTAACTTAGTCATCCTACGCTGGACACGTTCAAGTGAATTTATATCCATTCTATAATATGGCGACCAAAACTGAACTGCATAATCTAAATGGGGCCTAACTAGAGCAAGATATAGCTTGAGAACCACACCAGGTGTCTTGTTACTAACGCTGCGAATACCATGAGCTTCTATTTTTTAAATTAGTCTTTCATGTGGCACTCTATCAAAAGCTTTGCTAAAGTCAAGGTACACAACATCACAATCCTTACCACTATCAACTGCCTCAACTATGCTGGAATAAAAAGTTAGTGAATTTGTTAAACATGAACGGCCATTTGTAAAACCATGTTGCGACTCATTTATTAATTTATGTTTTTCAAGATGGAGACGAATTGTATTTGCAATTATTGATTCAAGTAACTTTCCCACAATAGCCGTTAGGCTAATTGGCCGATAGTTTGACGCAAGTGATCTATCTCCTTTCTTAAAAATTGGTACCACATTAGCTACCTTCCATGACTCTGGCACTCTGCCTGACTCTATTGATTTATTAAATATGGTAGACAGTGGCTCGGAAAGCTCCTCTTTGCATTCTTTAAGCACCCTGGCAAACACTTCATCCGGTCCTGGGGATTTGTTTGGTTTTAGTTTTTCTAATTGTTTAATTACATCCTCCCTGGTAACTGCTAAACTAGTCAACCTGTCCTCATCCCCACCCACATAGACTTGTTCGGCTGAAGGCATATTGTTAAGTTCTTCTTTAGTAAATACAGATATAAAATATTTGTTAAAAATACTACTCATCTCCTTGTCATTATCCGATATTTGACCTGTCTCAGATTTTAATGGACCTATCCTTTCCCTAGTCTTAGTTCGATATAACTGAAAAAACCCTTTAGGATTTGACGATGCTTGCTCTGCTATGCGAACTTCATAGTTTCTTTTTGCTTTCCTAATCTCTTTTTTAACATTTCTAACCAGTTGTATGAATTCCTGTTCTAACCTGACTTCCCCATTCTTAATCCTTTTGTACCAAGCTCTCTTTTTACCTATAAGGTTCTTTAAATTATTTGTTATCCACTTTGGGTCATTAGTATTCGATCTATTCAGTTTGTAAGGTAGGATGACTAAGGTTTGTAGCGTAGGATGACTAAGTTAATTCCCCAAATTAGAAATCTTTCATATGAAGAAAGATTAACAAAGCTTAAGTTGCATTCACTGGAAAGGCGAAGAGTTAGGGGTGACATGATAGAGGTTTACAAGTGGATGAATGGACATAACCGGGGGGATATTAATAGGGTATTAAAAGTATCAACACAGGACAGAACACGAAACAATGGGTATAAATTGGATAAGTTTAGATTTAGGAAAGACTTGGGTAAATACTGGTTCAGTAACAGGGTTGTTGATTTGTGGAACCAATTGCCGCGTAACATTGTGGAGGTGGGGTCCCTCGATTGTTTCAAGCACGGGTTGGACAAGTATATGAGTGGGATTGGGTGGTTATAGAATAGGAGCTGCCTTGTATGGGCCAATAGGCCTTCTGCAGTTACCTTTGTTCTTATGTTCTTATGTTCTCTTGTCTGCACAGAAAAAATAGATATTATTGCACTTACCGAAACGTGGATGAATGTAGAAAATAGAGAACTATTAGCTGAATATCAAATAAATGGATTTAAACTATTTCACACAGATAGATATATTAGACGAGGAGGTGGAGTAGCCATATATGTTAGGGACAATTTGAAATGTAGTCTCAAAGAGGGAATCAAAACTGAGCCACACACAGAAACTATTTGGATAGAATTAAACTAAAAAGCAAATAATATTATAATAGGAGTTATATATAGGCCACCAAATTTAGACAGAATGGAAGCAAAGCATCTATGGGATGAAATATCTAGGGCGTCTAGATCTAACAGTATTTACGTCATGGGTGACTTTAATTTTAGTGGAATTAACTGGTTGAACAAAACAGGGAATAGTGAAGCAGAAGATTTTCTAGAATTAATTGACGATTGCTTTCTTACGCAACACATTAAGGAACCAACACGGGAAAATAATATTTTAGATTTAGTGTTAACTAACAGGGAAACACAAATTAATGACATCGAAATAGGGAGTGAGCTAGGGAACAGTGATCACAAAGAAATCAGATTTAGCATAGAATGGAATAGACCGGTAGGAGAAAATTCTGTTAAAGTGCCAGATTTTCGAAAAGCTGATTTTAATAGCCTAATAATTTTTTTGGGTCAAATTGATTGGAAAGTCTTGGGTATGGGGTGTGGGCCGGTCTTGGAGCGAGACATGAACCCAGCGATAGGTGACGTAAATGGGGATTTCGATGTGGATTCAATATATAACTTATTTAAGAATATTCTAAACAAAGCACAGGAACGTAGTATACCATACAAATTGAATAGATCGAATACTAATGACCCAAAGTGGATAACAAAGAATTTGAAGAACCTTATAGGTAAAAAGAGAGCTTGGTACAAAAGGATTAAAAATGGGGAGGTCACTTTAGAACAGGAATTCGTACAACTGGTTAGAAATGTTAAAAAAGAGATAAGGAAAGCAAAAAGAAACTATGAAGATCGCATAGCAGGGCAAGCAAAGACAAATCCTAAAGTTTTTTTTCAGTTATATCGTACTAAGACTAGGGAAAGGATAGGTCCATTAAAAACTGAGACAGGTCAAATAACAGATAGTGATGAAGAGAGGAGTAATATTTTTAATAAATATTTCGGATCTGTATTTACTAAAGAGGAACTTAACAATATGCCTTCAGCCGAACAAGTCTATGTGGGTGGGGACGGGGACAGATTGACGAGTTTAGCAGTTACCAGGGAGGATGTTCTTAAATAAATAGTAAAACTCAAAACAAACAAATCCCCAGGGCCGGATGAAGTATTTGCCAGGGTGCTTAAAGAATGCAAAGAGGAGCTTTGTGACCCACTGTCAACCATATTTAATAAATCAATAGAGTCAGGCAGAGTGCCAGAGTTTTGGAAAGTTGCTAATGTGATACCAGTTTTTAAGAAAGGAGATAGATCACTTGCGTCTAACTATCGACCAATTAGCCTAACGTCTATTGTGGGAAAGTTACTCGAATCTTTAATAGCAAATAAAATTCGTCTTCATCTTGAGAAACATAAAATTAATAATTGAGTCGCAACATAGTTTTATAAATGGCCGTTCATGTTTAACAAATTTGTTATCTTTTTATTCTAGTATAGTTGAGGCAGTTGATAGTGGTAAGGATTGTGATGTTGTGTACCTTGACTTTAGCAAAGCTTTTGATACAGTGCCACATGAAAGACTGAGTAAAAAGATAGAGTCTCATGGTATTGGGGGTGCTATATTAAGCTGGATTAGGGCATGGCTATACCAAACATATAAGAACATAAGAACATAAGAACAAAGGTAACTGCAGAAGGCCTATTGGCCCATACGAGGCGGCTCCTATTCTATAACCACCCAATCCCACTCATATACTCGTCCAACCCGCGCTTGAAACAATCGAGGGACACCACCTCCACCACGCCACGCGGCAATTGGTTCCACAAATCAACAACCCTGTTACTGAACCAGTATTTACCCAAGTCTTTCCTAAATCTAAACTTATCCAATTTATATCCATTGTTTCGTGTTCTGTCCTGTGTTGATACTTTTAATACCCTATTAATATCCCCCCGGTTATGTCCATTCATCCACTTGTAAACCTCTATCATGTCACCCCTAACTCTTCGCCTTTCCAGTGAATGCAACTTAAGCTTTGTTAATCTTTCTTCATATGAAAGATTTCTAATTTGGGGAATTAACTTAGTCATCCTACGCTGGACACGTTCAAGTGAATTTATATCCATTCTATAATATGGCGACCAAAACTGAACTGCATAATCTAAATGGGGCCTAACTAGAGCAAGATATAGCTTGAGAACCACACCAGGTGTCTTGTTACTAACGCTGCGATTAATAAATCCAAGTGTCCGATTTGCCTTATTACGAACATTTATGCATTGATCCTTTTGTTTTAAATTCTTACTAATCATAACTCCCAGATCCCTTTCGCAATCCGACTTCGCAATCACAACACCATCTAGCTCGTATCTTGTAACTCTATCATCATTACCTAACCTCAGAACTTTACATTTATCAGCATTAAACTGCATCTGCCAATCCTTTGACCATTTCAAAACCCTATCTAGATCAACTTGAAGTGATAGTGAGTCCTCCTCCGAATTAATTTCCCTACCGATTTTCGTATCATCGGCAAATTTGCAAATGTTGCTACTCAAACCTGAATCTAAATCATTTATATATATTATAAACAACAGGTTGACGAGGACAGGTTGACGAGTTTAGCAGTTACCAGGGAGGATGTTCTTAAACAAATAGTAAAACTCAAACCAAACAAATCCCCAGGGCCGGATGAAGTGTTTGCTAGGGTGCTTAAAGAATGCAAAGAGGAGCTTTGTGACCCACTGTCAACCATATTTAATAAATCAATAGAGTCAGGCAGAGTGCCAGAGTTTTGGAAAGTTGCTAATGTGATACCAGTTTTTAAGAAAGGAGATAGATCACTTGCGTCTAACTATCGACCAATTAGCCTAACGTCTATTGTGGGAAAGTTACTCGAATCTATAATAGCAAATAAAATTCGTCTTCATCTTGAAAAACATAAATTAATAATTGAGTCGCAACATGGTTTTATAAATGGCCGTTCATGTTTAACAAATTTGTTATCTTTTTATTCTAGCATTGTTGAGGCAGTTGATAGTGGTAAGGATTGCGATGTTGTATACCTTGACTTTAGCAAAGCTTTTGATACAGTGCCACATGAAAGACTGATTAAAAAAATAGAGTCTCATGGTATTGGGGGTGCTATATTAAGCTGGATTAGGGCATGGCTATACCAAAGGAAACAGAGAGTTAGTATAAATGGAATCAAGTCAGAGTGGGAAAATGTTGTAAGTGGAGTGCCTCAAGGCTCTGTCCTGGGACCTCTGTTGTTTATAATATATATAAATGATTTAGATTCAGGTTTGAGTAGCAACATTTGCAAATTTGCCGATGATACGAAAATCGGTAGGGAAATTAATTCGGAGGAGGACTCACTATCACTTCAAGTTGATCTAGATAGGGTTTTGAAATGGTCAAAGGATTGGCAGATGCAATTTAATGCTGATAAATGTAAAGTTCTGAGGTTAGGTAATGATGATAGAGTTACAAGATACGAGCTAGATGGTGTTGTGATTGCGAAGTCGGATTGCGGGGGGGATCTGGGAGTTGTGATTGGTGGGAGTTTGGGGCAGGAGGATCAATGCATAGGTGTTCGTGGTGAGGCAGGTCGGACACTTGGATTTGTTAATCGCAGCGTTGGTGGCGGGACACCTGGTGTGGTTCTCAAGCTATATCTTGCTCTAGTTGGGCCCCATTTGGGTTGTGCAGTTCAGTTTTGGTCGCCATGTTGTGGAATGGATGTGGGTTCGCTTGAACGTGTCCAGCGTAGGATGACTATGTTAGTTCCCCAAATTGGAGATCTTTCATGTGAAGAAAGATTAACAAAGCTTAGGTTGCATTCACTGGAAAGGCGAAGAGTTGGGGGTGACATGATGGAGGTTTGCAAGTGGATGAGTGGACATAACCGGGGGGATGTTAATAGGGTATTAAAAGTATCAACACAGGACAGAACACGAAACAATGGATATAAATTGGATAAGTTTGGATTTAGGAAAGACTTGGGTAAATACTGGTTCAGTGGCAGGGTTGTTGATTTGTGGAACCAATTGCCGCGTAACATTGTGGAGGTGGGGTCCCTCGATTGTTTCAAGCACGGGTTGGACAAGTATATGAGTGGGATTGGGTGGTTATAGAATAGGAGCTGCCTCGTATGGGCCAATAGGCCTTCTGCAGTTACCTTTGTTCTTATGTTCTTATGTTCTTAACAGAGGTCCCAGGACAGAGCCTTGAGGCACTCCACTTACAACATTTTCCCACTCTGACTTGATTCCATTTATACTAACTCTCTGTTTCCTTTGGTATAGCCATGCCCTAATCCAGCTTAATATAGCACCCCCAATACCATGAGACTCTATTTTTTTAATCAGTCTTTCATGTGGCACTGTATCAAAAGCTTTGCTAAAGTCAAGGTATACAACATCGCAATCCTTACGACTATCAACTGCCTCAACAATGCTAGAATAAAAAGATAACAAATTTGTTAAACATGAACGGCCATTTATAAAACCATGTTGCGACTCAATTATTAATTTATGTTTTTCAAGATGAAGACGAATTTTATTTGCTATTATAGATTCGAGTAACTTTCCCACAATAGACGTTAGGCTAATTGGTCGATAGTTAGACGCAAGTGATCTATCTCCTTTCTTAAAAACTGGTATCACATTAGCAACTTTCCAAAACTCTGGCACTCTGCCTGACTCTATTGATTTATTAAATATGGTTGACAGTGGGTCACAAAGCTCCTCTTTGCATTCTTTAAGCACCCTAGCAAACACTTCATAATGAAATAATTCATTAATTTTATTTCTTCGACTTCTACTGTTAGTGTAATATATCCTAAGTGAATTGTTATTTTGAGGCCCTTTTCTTTCCCTGATCATTTTGCCAATTCTTTTCTCCCACAAACACATACTTTTATTACCTCCTTCCTCCAAATCAATTCCCATACCACTATCTACTAACAGTTTAAACCCAAACAAAAACCTCTAACCACTGGTTCCAACGAGTTCGCAACAGGAACAATCCCAGCCCTCGATAGATGCACCCCATCACGAGCATACATTTCATTTCTTCCATAAAAGCGTTCCCAGTTGTCTGTGAAAGATATTGCATTTGATTTGCAATATCTTTCCAGCCGGCAATTGACACCAAGTCCCCTCGACATCCATTCATTTCCCACTCCCTTTCTTGGAAGAATGCCACATATGATCGGGATTCCTCCCTTGCTCCTAACTAATTCAATGGCTGTCCTAAATCTCTGTATTAGTTCCTCACTCCTCACTCGCCCAACATCATTACCCCCTGCACTAATACAAATAATGCGTTTGTTCCCATTTCCCGTCATAATATCATTCATGTTTTCAACAATATCACCAATTCCAGCTCCCGGAGAGCAAACCCTTAATCTGTTCCCCCTATCTCTGGCACAAAACGTTCTGTCTAAATACCTCACCTGGGAATCTCCCACAACCAAAATTCGCTTCGGTACCGCCCTAACTTTCTGAGCAGCCTGAGGGGCCTGCGCTCCGCCGTTCCTCTCTGATTTCCTCGCTGCAGGCGCACTACAGCATTCGTCCTCCCACACGGCAAATGAATTTGCCATCCTTAGGGCGTCTGTAGGCGGCCTTGTCAAGGTCTTCTTAAGACCTCTCTCTTTCACTACTCTCCATGATGAGGTCTCGTCAACACTGGTCTCCTCCTTCGTTTCCTCTCGAGAAACAGGAAAACAAACAGGAAAACAGAAAGGAAACAGAGAGTTAGTATAAATGGAGTCAAGTCAGAGTGGGAAAATGTTGTAAGTGGAGTGCCTCAAGGCTCTGTCCTGGGACCTCTGTTGTTTATAATATATATAAATGATTTAGATTCAGGTTTGAGTAGCAACATTTGCAAATTTGCCGATGATACGAAAATCGGTAGGGAAATTAATTCGGAGGAGGACTCACTATCACTTCAAGTTGATCTAGATAGGGTTTTGAAATGGTCAAAGGATTGGCAGATGCAGTTTAATGCTGATAAATGTAAAGTTCTGAGGTTAGGTAATGATGATAGAGTTACAAGATACGAGCTAGATGGTGTTGAGATTGCGAAGTCGTATTGCGAAAGGGATCTGGGAGTTATGATTAGTAAGAATTTAAAACAAAAGGATCAATGCATAAATGTTCGTAATAAGGCAAATCGGACACTTGGATTTATTAATCGCAGCGTTAGTAACAAGACACCTGGTGTGGTTCTCAAGCTATATCTTGCTCTAGTTAGGCCCCATTTAGATTATGCAGTTCAGTTTTGGTCGCCATATTATAAAATGGATATAAATTCACTTGAACGTGTCCAGCGTAGGATGACTACGTTAATTCCCCAAATTAGAAATCTTTCATATGAAGAAAGATTAACAAAGCTTAAGTTGCATTCACTGGAAAGGCGAAGAGTTAGGGGTGACATGAGAGAGGTTTACAAGTGGGTGAATGGACATAACAAAGGGGATATTAATAGGGTATTAAAAGTATCAACACAAGACAGAACACGAAACAATGGGTATAAATTGGATAAGTTTAGATTTAGGAAAGACTTGGGTAAATACTGGTTCAGTAACAGGGTTGTTGATTTGTGGAACCAATTGGAGCGTAACATTGTGGAGGTGGGGTCCCTCGATTGTTTCAAGCATGGGTTGGACATGTATATCAGTGGGATTGGGTGGTTATAAATAGGAGCTGCCTCGTATGGGCCAATAGGCCATCTGCAGTTGCCTTTGTTCTTATGTTCTTATGTTATGTCCATTCACCCACTTGTAAACCTCTATCAAGTCACCCCTAACTCTTCGCCTTTCCAGTGAATACAACTTAAGCTTTGTTAATCTTTCTTCATATGAAAAATTTCTAATTTGGGGAATTAACTTAGTCATCCTACGCTGGACACGTTCAAGTGAATTTATATCCATTCTATAATATGGCGACCAAAACTGAACTGCATAATCTAAATGGGGCCTAACTAGAGCAAGATATAGCTTGAGAACCACACCAGGTGTCTTGTTTCTAACGCTGCGATTAATAAATCCAAGTGTCCGATTTGCCTTATTACGAGCATTTATGCATTGAGATCCTTTTGTTTTAAATTCTTACTAATCATAACTCCCAGATCCCTTTCGCAATTCGTCTTCGCAATCTCAACACCATCTAGCTCGTATCTTGTAACCCTATCATCATTACCTAACCTCAGAACTTTACATTTATCAGCATTAAACTGCATCTGCCAATCCTTTGACCATTTCAAAACCCTATCTAGATCAACTTGAAGTGATAGTGAGTCCTCCTCCGAATTAATTTCCCTACCGATTTTCGTATCATCGGCAAATTTGCAAATGTTGCTACTCAAACCTGAATCTAAATCATTTATATATATTATAAACAACAGAGGTCCCAAGACAGAGCCCTGAGGCACCCCACTTACAACATTTTCCCACTCTGACTTGACTCCATTTATACTAACTCTCGGTTTCCTTTGGAATAGCCATGCCCTAATCCAAGTTAATATAGCACCCCCAATACCATGAGCTTCTATTTTTTAAATTAGTCTTTCATGTGGCACTGTATCAAAAGCTTTGCTAAAGTCAAGGTACACAACATCACAATCCTTACCACTATCAACTGCCTCAACTATGCTGGAATAAAAAGTTAGTGAATTTGTTAAACATGAACGGCCATTTGTAAAACCATGTTGCGACTCATTTATTAATTTATGTTTTTCAAGATGGAGACGAATTGTATTTGCAATTATTGATTCAAGTAACTTTCCCACAATAGCCGTTAGGCTAATTGGCCGATAGTTTGACGCAAGTGATCTATCTCCTTTCTTAAAAATTGGTACCACATTAGCTACCTTCCATGACTCTGGCACTCTGCCTGACTCTATTGATTTATTAAATATGGTAGACAGTGGCTCGGAAAGCTCCTCTTTGCATTCTTTAAGCACCCTGGCAAACACTTCATCCGGTCCTGGGGATTTGTTTGGTTTTAGTTTTTCTAATTGTTTAATTACATCCTCCCTGGTAACTGCTAAACTAGTCAACCTGTCCTCATCCCCACCCACATAGACTTGTTCGGCTGAAGGCATATTGTTAAGTTCTTCTTTAGTAAATACAGATATAAAATATTTGTTAAAAATACTACTCATCTCCTTGTCATTATCCGATATTTGACCTGTCTCAGATTTTAATGGACCTATCCTTTCCCTAGTCTTAGTTCGATGTAACTGAAAAAACCCTTTAGGATTTGACGATGCTTGCTCTGCTATGCGAACTTCATAGTTTCTTTTTGCTTTCCTAATCTCTTTTTTAACATTTCTAACCAGTTGTATGAATTCCTGTTCTAACCTGACTTCCCCATTCTTAATCCTTTTGTACCAAGCTCTCTTTTTACCTATAAGGTTCTTTAAATTATTTGTTATCCACTTTGGGTCATTAGTATTCGACCTATTCAGTTTGTAAGGTATACTACGTTCCTGTGCTTTGTTTAGAATATTCTTAAATAAGTTATATATTAAATCCACATCGAAATCCCCTTTTACGTCACCTATCGCTGGGTTCATGTCTCGCTCTAAGACCGGCCCACACCCCATACCCAAGAGTTTCCAATCTATTTGACCCAAAAAATTTCTTAGGCTATTAAAATCAGCTTTTCGAAAATCTGGCACTTTAACAGAATTTTCTCCTACAGGTCTATTCCATTCTATGCTAAATCTGATTACTTTGTGATCACTGTTCCCTAGCTCACTCCCTATTTCGATGTCATTAATTTGTGTTTCCCTGTTCCCTAGCTCACTCCCTATTTCGATGTCATAATTTGTGTTTCCCTGTTAGTTAACACTAAATCTAAAATATTATTTTCCCGCGTTGGTTCCTTAATGTGTTGCGTAAGAAAGCAATCGTCAATTAATTCTAGAAAATCTTCTGCTTCACTATTCCCTGTTTTGTTCACCCAGTTTATTCCACTAAAATTAAAGTCACCCATGATATAAATACTGTTAGATCTAGATGCTCTAGATATTTCATTCCATAGATGCTTTGCTTCCATTCTGTCTAAATTTGGTGGCCTATATATAACTCCTATTATAATATTATTTGCTTTTTCGTTTAATTCTATCCAAATAGTTTCTGTGTGTGGCTCAGTTTTGATTCCCTCTTTGAGACTACATTTCAAATTGTCCCTAACATATATGGCTACTCCCCCTTCGTCTAATATATCTATCTGTGTGAAATAGTTTAAATCCATTTATCTGATATTCAGCTAATAGTTCTCTATTTTCTACGTTCATCCACGTTTCGGTAAGTGCAATAATATCTATTTTTTCTGTGCAGACAAGAGCATTTAATTCATTAATTTTATTTCTTCGACTTCTACTGTTAGTGTAATATATCCTAAGTGAATTGTTATTTTGAGGCCCTTTTCTTTCCCTGATCATTTTGCCAATTCTTTTCTCCCACAAACACATACTTTTATTACCTCCTTCCTCCAAATCAATTCCCATACCACTATCTACTAACAGTTTAAACCCAAACAAACACCTCTAACCACTGGTTCCAACGAGTTCGCAACAGGAACAATCCCAGCCCTCGATAGATGCACCCCATCACGAGCATACATTTCATTTCTTCCATAAAAGCGTTCCCAGTTGTCTGTGAAAGATATTGCATTTGATTTGCAATATCTTTCCAGCCGGCAATTGACACCAAGTGCCCTCGACATCCATTCATTTCCCACTCCCTTTCTTGGAAGAATGCCACATATGATCGGGATTCCTCCCTTGCTCCTAACTAATTCAATGGCTGTCCTAAATCTCTGTATTAGTTCCTCACTCCTCACTCGCCCAACATCATTACCCCCTGCACTAATACAAATAATGCGTTTGTTCCCATTTCCCGTCATAATATCATTCATGTTTTCAACAATATCACCAATTCCAGCTCCCGGAGAGCAAACCCTTAATCTGTTCCCCCTATCTCTGGCACAAAACGTTCTGTCTAAATACCTCACCTGGGAATCTCCCACAACCAAAATTCGCTTCGGTACCGCCCTAACTTTCTGAGCAGCCTGAGGGGCCTGCGCTCCGCCGTTCCTCTCTGATTTCCTCGCTGCAGGCGCACTACAGCATTCGTCCTCCCACACGGCAAATGAATTTGCCATCCTTAGGGCGTCTGTAGGCGGCCTTGTCAAGGTCTTCTTAAGACCTCTCTCTTTCACTACTCTCCACGATGAGGTCTCGTCAACACTGGTCTCCTCCTTCGTTTCCTCTCGAGAAACAGGAAAACAAACAGGAAAACAGAAAGGAAACAGAGAGTTAGTATAAATGGAGTCAAGTCAGAGTGGGAAAATGTTGTAAGTGGAGTGCCTCAAGGCTCTGTCCTGGGACCTCTGTTGTTTATAATATATATAAATGATTTAGATTCAGGTTTGAGTAGCAACATTTGCAAATTTGCCGATGATACGAAAATCGGTAGGGAAATTAATTCGGAGGAGGACTCACTATCACTTCAAGTTGATCTAGATAGGGTTTTGAAATGGTCAAAGGATTGGCAGATGCAGTTTAATGCTGATAAATGTAAAGTTCTGAGGTTAGGTAATGATGATAGAGTTACAAGATACGAGCTAGATGGTGTTGAGATTGCGAAGTCGTATTGCGAAAGGGATCTGGGAGTTATGATTAGTAAGAATTTAAAACAAAAGGATCAATGCATAAATGTTCGTAATAAGGCAAATCGGACACTTGGATTTATTAATCGCAGCGTTAGTAACAAGACACCTGGTGTGGTTCTCAAGCTATATCTTGCTCTAGTTAGGCCCCATTTAGATTATGCAGTTCAGTTTTGGTCGCCATATTATAAAATGGATATAAATTCACTTGAACGTGTCCAGCGTAGGATGACTACGTTAATTCCCCAAATTAGAAATCTTTCATATGAAGAAAGATTAACAAAGCTTAAGTTGCATTCACTGGAAAGGCGAAGAGTTAGGGGTGACATGAGAGAGGTTTACAAGTGGGTGAATGGACATAACAAAGGGGATATTAATAGGGTATTAAAAGTATCAACACAAGACAGAACACGAAACAATGGGTATAAATTGGATAAGTTTAGATTTAGGAAAGACTTGGGTAAATACTGGTTCAGTAACAGGGTTGTTGATTTGTGGAACCAATTGGAGCGTAACATTGTGGAGGTGGGGTCCCTCGATTGTTTCAAGCATGGGTTGGACATGTATATGAGTGGGATTGGGTGGTTATAAATAGGAGCTGCCTCGTATGGGCCAATAGGCCATCTGCAGTTGCCTTTGTTCTTATGTTCTTATGTTATGTCCATTCACCCACTTGTAAACCTCTATCAAGTCACCCCTAACTCTTCGCCTTTCCAGTGAATACAACTTAAGCTTTGTTAATCTTTCTTCATATGAAAAATTTCTAATTTGGGGAATTAACTTAGTCATCCTACGCTGGACACGTTCAAGTGAATTTATATCCATTCTATAATATGGCGACCAAAACTGAACTGCATAATCTAAATGGGGCCTAACTAGAGCAAGATATAGCTTGAGAACCACACCAGGTGTCTTGTTTCTAACGCTGCGATTAATAAATCCAAGTGTCCGATTTGCCTTATTACGAGCATTTATGCATTGAGATCCTTTTGTTTTAAATTCTTACTAATCATAACTCCCAGATCCCTTTCGCAATTCGTCTTCGCAATCTCAACACCATCTAGCTCGTATCTTGTAACCCTATCATCATTACCTAACCTCAGAACTTTACATTTATCAGCATTAAACTGCATCTGCCAATCCTTTGACCATTTCAAAACCCTATCTAGATCAACTTGAAGTGATAGTGAGTCCTCCTCCGAATTAATTTCCCTACCGATTTTCGTATCATCGGCAAATTTGCAAATGTTGCTACTCAAACCTGAATCTAAATCATTTATATATATTATAAACAACAGAGGTCCCAAGACAGAGCCCTGAGGCACCCCACTTACAACATTTTCCCACTCTGACTTGACTCCATTTATACTAACTCTCGGTTTCCTTTGGTATAGCCATGCCCTAATCCAGCTTAATATAGCACCCCCAATACCATGAGCTTCTATTTTTTTAATTAGTCTTTCATGTGGCACTGTATCAAAAGCTTTGCTAAAGTCAAGGTACACAACATCGCAATCCTTACCACTATCAACTGCCTCAACAATGCTAGAATAAAAAGATAACAAATTTGTTAAACATGAACGGCCATTTATAAAACCATGTTGCGACTCAATTATTAATTTATGTTTTTCAAGATGAAGACGAATTTTATTTGCTATTATAGATTCGAGTACCTTTCCCACAATAGACGTTAGGCTGATTGGTCGATAGTTAGACGCAACCCGCTAAACACACACCGAAACTACGACGTTGCTACAACATTCGAACAAGGTTTAACACCTCCTAACCAGTTGTAACAACCAATATAGCAAGTTGTAACAACGTTCTAATACGTCATAAACACGTTAAGCCAAAATGTAACAACTTTATTACAAGTTGTAACAAGCGGAAAATAGAGACATTTACGGTTTGTGTTTCCAGGGAAGTGATCTATCTCCTTTCTTAAATCCCTGATGCATAGTTGATTTGTAATATAATTTTATTGGAGGTGTTGTGGTTTCTGTACTAGGTTCAGGCTTGTACCATCGGTCCAGGTGTCTTCTTATAGCGGTGTTTATTTCCGTGTTATTTCCAACATGAACATGAGGCTATTCCAGTTGGCGTCGCTTGGTCAATATGACCGCACAAGGGAATTGCGTCAGCTTCAGTGGTGCGCACATTGTTCCCAGTTTAGCATACTGTTTTACCTTGAATTTATTTGTGTTTAATAATGATTCTTGTTCCTGTATTATTTACTGTATAGCGTACATTAATTCATCTTTAGATTCAAACTTATTTTGGAATGGTTAGGTCAGGATGTGCTAGTGTCTGAGTGAAGTTTTGTCTGTCAAGTTTTGGGTACTGTGTGGAAACCACGCTTGCAAACACGGGAAAGGATTAGTAGTTGAGGGAGGTGGTATAGGTCGTGTGTTCCGAGGTTCAGAGAAAAGTCTGCATGTTGTTCTGTTTCCTGTTTAATAGTTGCTTAATTTATATGGTGAGATAACTATCCACGTATTATACCATTTATATAAGAGTGTGCCATTATTGATTATGTGCTTATAAGAATTTACTGGATTCATCCTTGATTTATTGTAATTTTATGTGTAGTGTTTTGTCCTCCCCCCGCCATTAAGTTTACTGATGCTACACCTAATATAGAGTTTATTGTACCCTAAACGCTTTTGATTATTGTGAGACCATGTATTTTACTTGTTTACCACTGTAGAGTAACATAAATCGAACTGATACTGGCGGGGGTAGGTCGCAAACCCTTCACATACGACACGTCACTCCTCTGCTCGTTTCTCATTGGCTGGCGATGACACCATCAAGCTTCTTCCCCTTGGGAAATCCCTACATTCTGTCGCTAACCACTCCTGTTCCTCCAAAGTTGCTCAGTGATTCTTCCGATGCCTCCACAATACCTCTTTAGGTATTGTAGAGGCAACATCCAACGGTGGCTTACTCTGAAAACTATGCTAAAACTTTCATCTTGATCCTCTGTAGGACCGAGTTAGGAATTTAACTCTCCTTTTGGGTCAGAGCCTAAGTCACGAGGCTATATGGGGATCACAACAGCAGTCACAGGCCCACCAAGCAACCACTGCCCACTTAGCAACTACATTCCACTTAGTAGCCACAGACCACTTAGTAACCTCAGGCCACCTAGCAACCAGAGGCTACTTAGTAACCACAATCAACTAAGTAACTACAAACCATTTAGTAACACTAGGCTACTTAATAACCCCAAGCCACTAAATAACCACAGACCACTTAGCAACCATAGGCCAATTAATAACCACATATATCTTAGCAACCATGGTTGCTCATTACTCTGTGGTTGTTAAGTGGCGTGTGGTTATTAAGTGGCCAATTATTGCTAAATAGCTTATGGATGCTAAGTGGCCATTGGCTGCTAAGTGACCTGTAGTTGTTAAGTGGCCTGTAGTTGTTAAGTGGCCTGTGGTTGTTAAGTGGCCTGTGGTTGCTGAGGCTGAGGTTCCTGAGGTCCTTGAGGCTGCTATATAAGTAGCCTATGGTTGCTAAGTGGCCTATGGTTGCTTATTGCCCTGTGGTTGCTAAGTGGTCTATGAATGCATTTTAGCAATCGATGTGGCTTTCACCAACTAAAGGTTAATATAATTAAATGAAGACAAAAAGGCAAAATACAAAAGTATTACTTTTGAACACAGTGAACCAAACAACGGCGGCGGGACAGTGTACGTCTAGAGCGGCAGTGGGAACTCCACCATAAAGGTGGGCACAAAACATTAAGCTGAGAAGTAGATGTTCACGCTGGAAGCTGAACGTTCATGGTGAATGCTTAACGTTCTAACCAGAAGCTTGATGTTCAAGCTGGAAGCTGAACGTTCATGGTGAAAACTTAACGTTCTAACCAGAAGCTTGATGTTCAAGCTGGAAGGTGGACGTACAAGATGAAAACTGGAACATGATATTGGAAGCTGAATGCTTAAACTCGAAGCTAAGCGTTTTAATTAGCAACTAAATTATCAAATTTGACAATAAACTATCAAATTGAGTATAGACAAGTCATAATGACCTCTGGGAGGTCGAGCTATCTGGCAGTCTACGGGAAGACAAAATGAGCACTGGAGACTACTACCGAACACACGGAGAACAAACTGGCGGGTCAAGTGTTCATTGCTCTCGGGGCCAATTAAGGTAAAAGGTCTGCCGGCCTCGAACTTACTGATTAAAAGTGTTTCAGTCTTGACACTCAGCTGAGGACCGTTTAGAGAGGCCCCGCGGCCAAGTGTTGTCGCTAAGGGAGCTGCTAATTACGACCCAGCATTACAAGCATGATACATAGTTAATTAGCTGAACTAATAAAAGATTGACCATGTAATGGTCAATTATACAATGTATGTATGTGATGTAATTATATAACCTGAGCTTGTAAAAACATCTTAATCACCATCAGTGGTTAAGTGCTTAATTACACACTAGTTTCTCTATAAGCTATCTCACCCTTGTCAGAGTAGTAGAGACAAATGTATATATATATATATGTCGTACCTAGTAGCCAGAATGCACTTCTCAGCCTACTATGCAAGGCCCGATTTGCCTAATAAGCCAAGTTTTCATGAATTAATGTTTTTTCGACTACCTAACCTAACCTAACCTAACTTTTTTGGCTACCTAACCTAACCTAACCTAACCTATAGAGATAGGTTAGGTTAGGTTAGGTAGGGTTGGTTAGGTTTGGTCATATATCTACGTTAATTTTAACTCCAATAAAAAAAAATGACCTCATACATAATGAAATGGGTAGCTTTATCATTTCATCAGAAAAAAATTAGAGAAAATATATCAATTCATTAAAACTTAGCTTATTAGGCAAATCGGGGCTTGCATAGTAGGCTGAGAAGTGCGTTCTGGCTACTAGGTACGACATATATATATATATATATATATATATATTATTATTAAATATGACCGAAAAAGTAAGATTAATAATTCTAACACGAATTTTCTCAATCTTTCGTACATTACGCTTCACTGTTGGAGGTAAATCAAAAATCAATTCTCCAAAATTCATTTTTATTTCTAGTCTGACGCGACACGGGCGCGTTTCGTAAAACTTATTACATTTTCAAAGACTATAGTTCACAAATACACAACTGAATAGAACTTACGTATCTCCGATTTTATATCTACATTTGAGTGAGGTGGAAGGGGTGATGTGGCATTAACACAAGACAGAACAAAATGTGGTATTAATAGGGTATTAATTTCATCAACACAAGACAGAACAAGAGTATTAATAGGGTATTAATTTCATCAACACAAGACAGAACACGAAGCAATGGATATTGAATAGAAGTGTTTGTAGAAAGCCTATTGGTCCATATTTCTTGATGCTTCTATATTGGAGCGGAGTCTTGAGGTGGGTAGAATATAGTTGTGCAATAATTGGCTGTTGATTGCTGGTGTTGACTTCTTGATGTGTAGTGCCTCGCAAACGTCAAGCCGCCTGCTATCGCTGTATCTATCGATGATTTCTGTGTTGTTTACTAGGATTTCTCTGGCGATGGTTTGGTTGTGGGAAGAGATTATATGTTCCTTAATGGAGCCCTGTTGCTTATGCATCGTTAAACGCCTAGAAAGAGATGTTGTTGTCTTGCCTATATACTGGGTTTTTTGGAGCTTACAGTCCCCAAGTGGGCATTTGAAGGCATAGACGACGTTAGTCTCTTTTAAAGCGTTCTGTTTTGTGTCTGGAGAGTTTCTCATGAGTAGGCTGGCCGTTTTTCTGGTTTTATAGTAAATCGTCAGTTGTATCCTCTGATTTTTGTCTGTAGGGATAACGTTTCTATTAACAATATCTTTCAGGACCCTTTCCTCCGTTTTATGACCTGTGGAAAAGAAGTTCCTGTAAAATAGTCTAATAGGGGGTATAGGTGTTGTGTTAGTTGTCTCTTCAGAGGTTGCATGGCTTTTCACTTTCCTTCTTATGATGTCTTCGACGAAACCATTGGAGAAGCCGTTATTGACTAGGACCTGCCTTACCCTACAGAGTTCTTCGTCGACTTGCTTCCATTCTGAGCTGTGGCTGAGAGCACGGTCGACATATGCGTTAACAACACTCCTCTTGTACCTGTCTGGGCAGTCGCTGTTGGCATTTAGGCACATTCCTATGTTTGTTTCCTTAGTGTAGACTGCAGTGTGGAAACCTCCGCCCTTTTCCATGACTGTTACATCTAGAAAGGGCAGCTTCCCATCCTTTTCCATCTCGTAAGTGAAACGCAGCACGGAACTCTGCTCAAATGCCTCCTTCAGCTCCTGCAGATGTCTGACATCAGGTACCTGTGTAAAAATGTCGTCAACATACCTGCAGTATATGGCCGGTTTCAAGTTCATGTCGACTAAGACTTTTTGCTCGATGGTACCCATGTAGAAGTTTGCAAACAGGACACCTAGGGGAGAACCCATGGCGACCCCATCTACTTGCTTATACATGTGCTCATCCGGGCTCAAGAAGGGTGCCTCTTTAGTACAAGCTTGGAGTAGTTTCCTCAGAATATTTTCTGGTATGTCAAGAGGAGTACAGGCTGGATCACGATACACTCTGTCGGCTATCATTCCGATTGTCTCGTCCACAGGTACGTTGGTAAACAGCGATTCTACGTCCAACGAGGCTCTTATCCCTGTGGCCCGTGTGCCACACAGTAAGTCAACAAATTCCTTTGGAGACTTCAGGCTGAAGGCGCAAGGAACATTAGGAGTCAGCAGGCCGTTGAGTCGCTTCGCCAGTCTGTACGTGGGTGTGGGTATCTGGCTAATGATTGGCCGAAGTGGGTTTCCAGGCTTGTGCGTCTTGACATTTCCATACGCATATCCAGGTTTATATTCCCCAATGATCTTTGGCAGGTGGAGTCCGGATTTCTTGGCGTTCACAGTTTCGATCAGTTTGTTGACCTTTGCTTTTAATTCGGCTGTAGTGTCCTTCGTTACCCTTTGGAACTTAGTTTGGTCAGAGAGTATGATGTTCATTTTCGCCAGATATTCGTCTTTTTTAAGAATGACATATATTGGCGACTTGTCACCTCTCCTGACAACAATCTCCTTGTTCTCACGAAGGCTTTTAGCTGCCGCTTTAAGCTCGGGGGACAGTATGGTGCTTCTGTAGTTGCCTCGATTCTTTCCTCCTTCTGCAATAAGTTCTGCTTGTAAGGTATCTTTGGTAGTGACCTTCTTTTGTGTCTCGAGGTCGAATATGTCGTCCAACAGAATTTCCAACTCTACTTTCCGGGCCATCTCATTCGGTCTGGACATAACATGACAGTTTATGCCCAGATTTAGGAGAGTGACTTGGTCCTCAGTGAGGTTAATTCCTGCAAGGTTCAGGAAGCCATCTCTTGGTCGTGGAATTGCCATAGGTCCTCCATATAATGTTGTTAGTTTCTTGATAATCCTTGTTTCAGTGCTGAGGTGATGTTGGTCTGTGAGGATGTCGAGGTGTTGTTCAATGCGGGTACGGATACTATCGTCGATGTTGCTATTTCTCCACTCGTTTGTAGCATGAAGTAGTTGCGTTTTGTTGTCTTTGATTTCATTCTCTGCCTTGTATATCTGATCACGAATCAGATCCTGGCGATATTTTATCGTGAAGGCTTGATTCCTTGCTGCTGGGTCGTGCGCTTTAATATTAGTATATTTTGGTAGCAGTCTTTCCTGTAGACATATATTATTATATATGACCGAAAAAGTAAGATTAATAATTCTAACACGAATTTTCTCAATCTTTCGTACATTACGCTTCACTGTTGGAGGTAAATCAAAAATCAATTCTCCAAAATTCATTTTTATTTCTAGTCTGACGCGACACGGGCGCGTTTCGTAAAACTTATTACATTTTCAAAGACTTTAGTTCACAAATACACAACTGAATAGAACTTACGTATCTCCGATTTTATATCTACATTTGAGTGAGGTGGAAGGGGTGATGTGGCATTAACACAAGACAGAACAAAATGTGGTATTAATAGGGTATTAATTTCATCAACACAAGACAGAACAAGAGTATTAATAGGGTATTAATTTCATCAACACAAGACAGAACACGAAGCAATGGATATTGAATAGAAGTGTTTGTAGAAAGCCTATTGGTCCATATTTCTTGATGCTTCTATATTGGAGCGGAGTCTTGAGGTGGGTAGAATATAGTTGTGCAATAATTGGCTGTTGATTGCTGGTGTTGACTTCTTGATGTGTAGTGCCTCGCAAACGTCAAGCCGCCTGCTATCGCTGTATCTATCGATGATTTCTGTGTTGTTTACTAGGATTTCTCTGGCGATCACCTCAGCACTGAAACAAGGATTATCAAGAAACTAACAACATTGTATGGAGGACCTATGGCAATTCCACGACCAAGAGATGGCTTCCTGAACCTTGCAGGAATTAACCTCACTGAGGACCAAGTCACTCTCCTAAATCTGGGCATAAACTGTCATGTTATGTCCAGACCGAATGAGATGGCCCGGAAAGTAGAGTTGGAAATTCTGTTGGACGACATATTCGACCTCGAGACACAAAAGAAGGTCACTACCAAAGATACCTTACAAGCAGAACTTATTGCAGAAGGAGGAAAGAATCGAGGCAACTACAGAAGCACCATACTGTCCCCCGAGCTTAAAGCGGCAGCTAAAAGCCTTCGTGAGAACAAGGAGATTGTTGTCAGGAGAGGTGACAAGTCGCCAATATATGTCATTCTTAAAAAAGACGAATATCTGGCGAAAATGAACATCATACTCTCTGACCAAACTAAGTTCCAAAGGGTAACGAAGGACACTACAGCCGAATTTAAAGCAAAGGTCAACAAACTGATCGAAACTGTGAACGCCAAGAAATCCGGACTCCACCTGCCAAAGATCATTGGGGAATATAAACCTGGATATGCGTATGGAAATGTCAAGACGCACAAGCCTGGAAACCCACTTCGGCCAATCATTAGCCAGATACCCACACCCACGTACAGACTGGCGAAGCGACTCAACGGCCTGCTGACTCCTTATGTTCCTTGCACCTTCAGCCTGAAGTCTCCAAAGGAAT
The DNA here is from genome assembly GCF_040958095.1 of Procambarus clarkii. Lineage (NCBI taxonomy): Eukaryota > Metazoa > Arthropoda > Malacostraca > Decapoda > Cambaridae > Procambarus > Procambarus clarkii. The sequence goes on from NC_091165.1 coordinate 9,948,970, forward strand.
TTGTTGACTTACTGTGGGGCACACGGGCCACAGGGATAAGAGCCTCGTTGGACGTAGAATCGCTGTTTACCAACGTACCTGTGGACGAGACAATCGGAATGATAACCGACAGAGTGTATCGTGATCCAGCCTGTACTCCTCTTGACATACCAGAAAATATTCTGAGGAAACTACTCCAAGCTTGTACTAAAGAGGCACCCTTCTTGAGCCCTGATGGGCACATGTATAAGCAAGTAGATGGGGTCGCCATGGGTTCTCCCCTAGGTGTCCTGTTTGCAAACTTCTACATGGGTACCATCGAGCAAAAAGTCTTAGTCGACATGAACTTGAAACCGGCCATATACTGCAGGTATGTTGACGACATTTTTACACAGGTACCTGATGTCAGACATCTGCAGGAGCTGAAGGAGGCATTTGAGCAGAGTTCCGTGCTGCGTTTCACTTACGAGATGGAAAAGGATGGGAAGCTGCCCTTTCTAGATGTAACAGTCATGGAAAAGGGCGGAGGTTTCCACACTGCAGTCTACACTAAGGAAACAAACATAGGAATGTGCCTAAATGCCAACAGCGACTGCCCAGACAGGTACAAGAGGAGTGTTGTTAACGCATATGTCGACCGTGCTCTCAGCCACAGCTCAGAATGGAAGCAAGTCGACGAAGAACTCTGTAGGGTAAGGCAGGTCCTAGTCAATAACGGCTTCTCCAATGGTTTCGTCGAAGACATCATAAGAAGGAAAGTGAAAAGCCATGCAACCTCTGAAGAGACAACTAACACAACACCTATACCCCCTATTAGACTATTTTACAGGAACTTCTTTTCCACAGGTCATAAAACGGAGGAAAGGGTCCTGAAAGATATTGTTAATAGAAACGTTATCCCTACAGACAAAAATCAGAGGATACAACTGACGATTTACTATAAAACCAGAAAAACGGCCAGCCTACTCATGAGAAACTCTCCAGACACAAAACAGAACGCTTTAAAAGAGACTAACGTCGTCTATGCCTTCAAATGCCCTCTTGGGGACTGTAAGCTCCAAAAAACCCAGTATATAGGCAAGACAACAACATCTCTTTCTAGGCGTTTAACGATGCATAAGCAACAGGGCTCCATTAAGGAACATATAATCTCTTCCCACAACCAAACCATCGCCAGAGAAATCCTAGTAAACAACACAGAAATCATCGATAGATACAGCGATAGCAGGCGGCTTGACGTTTGCGAGGCACTACACATCAAGAAGTCAACACCAGCAATCAACAGCCAATTATTGCACAACTATATTCTACCCACCTCAAGACTCCGCTCCAATATAGAAGCATCAAGAAATATGGACCAATAGGCTTTCTACAAACACTTCTATTCAATATCCATTGCTTCGTGTTCTGTCTTGTGTTGATGAAATTAATACCCTATTAATACTCTTGTTCTGTCTTGTGTTGATGAAATTAATGCCCTATTAATACCACATTTTGTTCTGTCTTGTGTTAATGCCACATCACCCCTTCCACCTCACTCAAATGTAGATATAAAATCGGAGATACGTAAGTTCTATTCAGTTGTGTATTTGTGAACTAAAGTCTTTGAAAATGTAATAAGTTTTACGAAACGCGCCCGTGTTGCGTCAGACTAGAAATAAAAATGAATTTTGGAGAATTGATTTCTGATTTACCTCCAACAGTGAAGCGTAATGTACGAAAGATTGAGAAAATTCGTGTTAGAATTATTAATCTTACTTTTTCGGTCATATTTAATAATATATGTCTACAGGAAAGACTGCTACCAAAATATACTAATATATATATATATATATATATATATATATATATATATATATATATATATATATATATATATATATATATATATATATATATATATGTTGTACCTAGTAGCCAGAACGTCGTACTCGGCCTATTATGCAAGGCTCGATTTACCTAATAAGCCAAGTTTTCCTGAATTTATATATTTTTCAATATTTTTTGCTAATGAAATGATAAAGCTATCCATTCATTATGTGTATGAGTTATTTTTTTTTTAATTTGAGTTAAAACTAACGTAGATATATGATAGAACCTAACCAACCCTACCTAACCTATCTTAACCTAACCTAAACTAACACAATTAAGTCAATCATTTATGTTCTTAATATAACATAAAAATAATAATTAAAATAAACTAATTGGAAACAATTGATTGCAAATAAAGAAAATCACCTGGCCTATTAGGCAAATCGGGTCTTGCATAGTAGTCCGAGAAGTGTGCTCTTGCTACTAGGTACGACATATATATATATATATATATATATATATATATATATATATATATATATATATATATATATATATATATATATATATATATATATCACTTTCCCATCAAGAGACTCGAGCCCTAGCCAGCACAGAAGCCTCGCAGCACCTGGCATAGCAGATACGCCTTTAACCCACTACACCAAAATCAGACCCCTAAAAGAGATGGTAATTTCGGGAAATTTAAACCCCCCAAAGATCTCCACCTCCCAAGGGCAACTAGAGCTAGTGAGAGGTCACTCACGTTCTTTCATCAAGTCCCTCTTAATATAAGAGAACACTGTGTCTATGCTTAATGCACTAACTTGTCTAAAACACGCATCACTTTCCCATCAGGAGACTCGAACCATAGCCAGCACAGAAGCCTCAAAGCAACTGGCATAGCAGGTACGCCTTTAACCCACTGCACCAAACTCAGACCCCTAAAAGAGATGGAAATTTCGGGGTATTTAAACCCCCCAAAGATCACCACCTCCCAAGGGCAACTAGAGCTAGTTGTCTATAGAGTCTATATATATATATATATATATATATATATATATATATATATATATATATGTATATATATATGTATATATATATATATATATATATATATATATATGTATATATATATATATATATATATATATATATATATATATATATATATATATATATATATATATATATATATATATATATATATAGACTCTATAGACAACTAGCTCTAGTTGCCCTTGGGAGGTGGTGATCTTTGGGGGGTTTAAATACCCCGAAATTTCCATCTCTTTTAGGGGTCTGAGTTTAGGGGTATATATATATTATATATATATATATATATATATATATATATATATATATATATATATATATATATATATATATATGTATGTATGTATTAGTATATTTTGGTAGCAGTCTTTCCTGTAGACATATATTATTAAATATGACCGAAAAAGTAAGATTAATAATTCTAACACGAATTTTCTCAATCTTTTGTACATTTCTTTTCACTGTTGGAGGTAATTCAAAAATCAATTCTCCAAAATTCATTTTTATTTCTAGTCTGACGCGACACTTGAGCGCGTTTCGTAAAACTTATTACATTTTCAAAGACTTTAGTTAACACATACACAACTGAATAGAACTTACTGAATAGAATAGAACATCTCCAATTTTGTTTATATCTACATTTGAGTGAGGTGGATGGGGTGAGGTGGTATTTAATAAGGTATTAATTTCATCAACACAAGACAGAACACGAAACAATGGGTATTGAATAGAAGTGATTGTAGAAAGCCTATTGGTCCATATTTCTTGATGCTTCTATATTGGAGCGGAGTCTTGAGGTGGGTAGAATATAGTTGTGCATTAATTGGCTGTTGATTGCTGGTGTTGACTTCTTGATGTGTAGTGCCTCGCAAACGTCAAGCCGCCTGCTATCGCTGTATCTATCGATGATTTCTGTGTTGTTTACTAGGATTTCTCTGGCGTTTTTTTGTTGTGGGAAGAGATTATATGTTCCTTAATGGAGCCCTGTTGCTTATGCATCGTTAAACGCCTAGAAAGAGATGTTGTTGTCTTGCCTATATACTGGGTTTTTTGGAGCTTACAGTCCCCAAGAGGGCATTTGAAGGCATAGACGACGTTAGTCTCTTTTAAAGCGTTCTGTTTTGTGTCTGGAGAGTTTCTCATGAGTAGGCTGGCCGTTTTTCTGGTTTTATAGTAAATTGTCAGTGGTATCTTCTGATTTTTGTCTGTAGGGATAACGTTTCTATTAACAATATCTTTCAGGACCCTTTCCTCCGTTTTATGAGCTGTGGAAAAGAAGTTCCTGTAAAATAGTCTAATAGGGGGTATAGGTGTTGTGTTAGTTGTCTCTTCAGAGGTTGCATGGCGTTTCACTTTCCTTCTTATGATGTCTTCCACGAAACCATTGGAGAAGCCGTTGTTGACTAGGACCTGCCTTACCCTACAGAGTTCTTCGTCGACTTGCTTCCATTCTGAGCTGTGGCTGAGAGCACGGTCGACATATGCGTTAACAACACTCCTCTTGTACCTGTCTGGGCAGTCGCTGTTGGCATTTAGGCACATTCCTATGTTTGTTTCCTTAGTGTAGACTGCAGTGTGGAAACCTCCGCCCTTTCCCATGACTGTTACATCTAGAAAGGGCAGCTTCCCATCCTTTTCCATCACGTAAGTGAAACGCAGCACAGAACTCCGCTCAAATGCCTCCTTCAGCTCCTGCAGATGTCTGACATCAGGTACCTGTGTAAAAATGTCGTCAACATACCTGCAGTATATGGCCGGTTTCAAGTTCATGTCGACTAAGACTTTTTGCTTGATGGTACCCATGTAGAAGTTTGCAAACAGGACACCTAGGGGAGAACCCATGGCGACCCCATCTACTTGCTTATACATGTGCCCATCAAGGGCTTAAGAAGGGTGCCTCTTTAGTACAAGCTTGGAGTAGTTTCCTCAGAATATTTTCTGGTATGTCTGGGCAGTCACTATTGGCATTGAGGCACATTCCTATGTTTGTTTCCTTAGTGTAGACTGCAGTGTGGAAGCCTCCGCTCCTTTCGTGACTGTTACATCTAGAAAGGGCAGCTTCCCATTATTCTCCATCTCGTAAGTGAAACTCAACACAGAATTCTGCTCAAATGCCTCCTTTAACTGCTGAAGACATCTGGCATCAGGTACCTGCATAAAAATGTCGTCAACATACCTGCAGTATATGGTGGGTTTCAAGTCCATGTCAACTAAGACCCTCTGCTTGATGGTACCCATGTAGAAGTTCGCAAACAGGACACCTAGAGGAGAACCCATAGCGACCCCATCTACTTGCTTATACATGTGCCCATCTGGACTCATGAAGGGTGCATCTCTAATGCACGCTTGGAGTAGTTTCCTCAGTATGTTTTCTGGTATGTCAAGAGGAGTGCAGGCTGGGTCACAATACACTCTGGCCACTATCATCCCGATTGTTTCATCCACAGGTGCGTTGGTAAATAGGGACTCTACATCCAATGAGACTCTTATCCCTGTGGCTCATGCTCCCCGCAGTAAGTCAACAAATTCTTCGGGAGACTTCAAGCTGAAAGCACAAGGTACATAAGGAGTCAGCAACACACACACACACACACACACACACACATAGTCATGGTCAGTCAGCCGTGGTAGACAGAAGTGGGTATGGGAAGCTCTTGGGCTACTAGTGAATTGGGAGAGATAATCAGGTTACATTGAAGTGTAAAAGTGTATATGAGTGAATGAATAATTAGTAAACTGACTCAGACCACAAGAAAGTGAAGAAAGAAAGTAGCTATAGAGCCATTGATAGTAAGTGTTGAACGCATTGTGGCATTGTGGAATAGTGGAGCAGAACTCATGGTGGCCGCGACCTCACCAGCCTTAATCTGTGACCGACCGGGACCTGACAACTGACGCACCGCGTGGAGTACTTACTCACCGTTTGTGAAGTAGATCGTGCAAGGTATTTTGGAGCGCCTGTTGGCTAGGTTGTTTATTGCAATGACGCAATCAGGAAGGGCCTCACGATCAACCACCAGCAGGGAAGAGGAGGAGGAGGATAGATTTGTAGACAAGTTAATAGGGAAATTTGTAGAGAGAAGATGCATTTGAATGGAGGATCTAATCCAAGAGATTAAAAGTGAGATATTTCAACAAATACAGGACGAGCTTGAGAGACAGAAACAAGAGCTTATGCACTATATTCAGGAAGAAATTAGGAAGAGCAGGGAAGAATGGGAGAGTGAATGTGCTCGGCTCACAAATTAATTAGGAAGGATTAACAGCATGGCTAGGGATAGTGGATTAGTGTGGAATGGATTGGTAAGTGTGGGAGGGATGGGGGGTATCCAGGGGAGGGGCTACCAGTATGAGAGCGAATCACTGAAAAGGCACTCAATTATTCTCCAAGGATTATTCGAATCTGGGGCAACATCAAGACAAGAAAGGATAGAAATGGAAACGTATGAATTGCATGAAAGTTTGAGATGTATTAGGCCCAAGATGACAGGAAACGAGGTGGAACTCAGCTGCCGGGCTGACGTTATAATTGTACCAAGAATAGACCTGTTCTAGTACAATTCTCTAATGAAAAGGCAGTGGAGTACTTAATGAAGAACAAACATTTACTCAGAGGCAGCAATGGCCATTACTTTGTGTTTATTGGGAGATATATTATGAAAGATGTACAAATAGCCTGCAAGGCAAAATGGTCTGCATGACACCGAAACTCTAGCCTCCCAAGTAGTCCCACCACTCTTTTCCAGGTCACACCCTCCCCAACTCTGCCCTCCCATCCCTCCCCCCCTGCTTCAACCCCCCCAACAACTCCCCTGCCCCTTCCACACTTGCACTCAACTCAACCTGCTACATCGCACCCTTCAATGACCCTGTCGGGTCAAGTTATACCATGGCCCGATAGGGTCAAACCCACCTTCCCACCCCTCCTCCCTTGCTACCCCCCTCCAACTTTCCTTCCCCTTCCATCCCATTGCCTTCAATTCCATCTGCTCCATCCCAGCTTCCACTGCCCCCCTCTTCCCCTCATCCCCAAACCCCACCCAACCCTCACCCCTCCTCTGCACCCCAATCTCCCATATAACCCCCTCATCTTGTGACCTCCCAACCCCTTCCCCTCTTCTACCCAAAACCCCCCACCTACCCCTGATTCCCCCCTGACTAACACACCCTCTCTTGCACTCCCAAAACCCATGCTCCATTCTCCCCTCAGCCCTCTGCCCCCCACTATCCTTCTCCCCCCAACTTCTCAGCCTTTATTTGACTCTCAGCCTCACTCTACTTCTCAACCCCTCTATGTCATTCAGACCCTCTGTACCTTTCAGACTCACTATGCCCATCCTACCCCTCCCCCCAAGATGCCCAGACTCCATTTGCTTCCCAGGCACTCCCAGGGCCCCCCTGCACCCCACCCCCCAGGCACCACCAAGCCTCCAGACCCCCAGAGAAAGGACGAACTCTGGCACCAGAGTTTCCAAGAAGAGTCTCCAGGTTTAGTACACCAATGCTGATGGAGTATCCAATAAAGCAGAAGAGATAAAAGAAAGAGTTAGTGAGGCAGATCAGACATAGTTGCAATAGTGGAAACTAAAATAAATGGCATGATCTCAGATGCAATCTTTCCAGAGGGGTACAGTTGATAAGAAAAGAAAGGACACAGAAACAGGGAGGGGGAGTAGCACTCATAATAAAGCTGAAATGGAAGTTTGATGGCCTGGAAAATCGGGGTACCAATGAAAGCACAAGCTCTATACATGGAACTCTGACAGCAGATGGGAAGAAGATTTTGTGATCTTGATAATCTACAATCCCCAACCAAACAGTAGAAGGCCCAGGCAGGAGTATGATGACAGCAACAAGGCATGTATAGATGAGCTACAGAGGGCAGCAGCAATAGTGCATAGAATGAGAGCGAAACTGCTGGTCATGGGGGACCTAACTCACGGAGAGATAAATTGGGAAACAAGGAATCCGCATGACTGTGAGGAAATGTGGCTAGCGAAGTTAGTAGATGTTATAGACAGGGATTTCCTAACACAGCATGTGAAGGAAGACACAAGGGAAAGAGGAGGGGATACACCGAACCTTTTTTTTTTTGCAGGGAACCGAACCTATTAGACCTGATTTTCACCCAGAATGTGGAAGACATCAAGAATTTGGAACATGAAATACCACTAGGAGCCAGTGAACATTTTGTTCTAGTTTTTGACTACATGATTGACTACTGCCCGAAACTCTGCACGTACTAGTGGCTTTACAAGACCACCATTTTACCATTTTATGTATCCTCACATTCCCAATGTACCTTCTTGTATATGCATAAATAAATAAATAAATTAATAAATAAATAAATGATGGAACTCAAAATTGTGACCAAAGGACAAGAGGTCTGGGAAAGGAGAGTTGATTACAGGAAAGATTACAAAATGATAAGGGACTCTCTGGGAGAAGTGCAGTGGGAGGAAGAAACTAGAGAAAAAACAGTGCTGGATATGATAAACCTAGTCATATGGAAATGCAAGGAGGCCAAAGAGAGATTTATTCCAATAGTAAAGATAAAAAAGCAGGAGTGAATATAATAACCTATGGATTAATAGACAGTGTCTGGAAGCAAAAATGAGAAGGCGGGAGTGGAGGAAGTACAGACGACAAAGGACAGAGGACAACATGATTAGATGTAACAGAGATAGGAACAATTACATTAACATATGACGAGTATCAGAAAGAAATTATGAGAATGATATTGCAATCAAAGCGAAAAAGCAACCTAAATTACTTCACAGCTATATAAGTAGGAAGACGTCGGTAAACGACCAAGTGACAAGATTAAGGAAAACAGAAGAGGCATATACAGAAAGTGACAAGGAAATCTGCGAGGTACTGAATGCCAGTTTCCATGGAGTGTTCATAGCCGATCCTGAGCAGCTCCCATTGTTAAAAGAGAAAGACGAAAAGACTATCTAGACGAAAGACTATCAGATATAGAGGTGACAGCAGAGTAGGTAATGAAACAGTTGACAACACTGGATGCAACTAAAGCGGTTGGACCAGACAAAGTATCACCGTGGATACTAAGAGGCAGCGCAGGCCCTCATCGTGCCTCTGGCAATGATCTTTAATGGGTCACTTATGTTGGGACAATTGCCCAATTGTTGGAAGAAGGCAAATGTCGTACCGATTTTCAAGAAAGGAGATAATAAGGAGGCACTTAACTACAGACCTGTATCACTGACAAACATCCCCTGCAAAATACTTGAAAGAATAATTACTCTAAGACTTGTTGCACACCTGGAGAGCATTAGGTTTGTAAACAAACATCAACATGGGTTCTGGTCAGGGAAATCATTCCTAACAAACCTTCTGGAATTCTATGATAAAATAACAAGGATAAGGCAGGACTGAGAAGGTTGGGCAGACTGCATATATCTAGACTGCCAAAAGGCCTTTGATACAGTACTGCACATGAGACTGCTATTCAGACTTGAGAGGCAGGCAGGAGTAAGCGGAAAGGCCCTACCATGGGTAAGGAACTACCTAACAGGAAGGAGCCAGAAAGTATTGGTAAGGGGCGAGAAGTCGAACTGGCGAACAGTAACGAGTGGAGTACCACAAGGATCGGTGCTGTAACCAATACTATTTCTAATTTACGTAAATTATATGTTTACAGGAGTGGAATGGTACATGTCAATGTTCGCGGATGACGCAAAATTAATGAGATGAGTTGCGACGGATGAGGATTGTAGGATCCTCCAAGAGGACCTGGACAGATTGAAGAGATGATCAGAGAAATAGCTACTGGAGTTCAACACGAGTAAATGTAAAGTTATGGAAATGGGATCAGGTGATAGGAGACCAAAGACACAGTACACAATGAAGGGAACTGCCTACCTGTGACGATTTGAGAAAGAGACCTGGGAGTGGACGAAACTCCTAATCTAACTCCTGAGGCACATATCAATAGGAAAATGACATCAGTGTACTCTACACTGGCAAAAGTTAGAACATCATTCAGAAACCTAAGTGAGGAGGCTTTTAGGGCACTTTACACTGCCTACGTGAGACCAGTCATAGAGTATGCCACCTCATCATGGAGTCCACACCTGAAGAAACTCATAAGGAATCTGGAACAGGTTCAGAAGTTTGCGGCGAGGCTTGTCCCAGAGTTACGAGGGATGGGATATGAAGAGCGTCTGAAGGAACTGAACCTTACGGCACTAGAAAAAATAAAGGAGATGGGGATATGAAAGGAACGTATAAAATACTCAGGGGAATTGACAAAGTGGAAATAGATGAAATGTTCAAACGTAATAGTAACACAACAAGGGGACATGGGTGGAAGCTGGAAACTCAGATGAGTCACAGAGATTATAGGAAATATTCTTTTAGCATGAGAGAAGTGAAAAAATCGAATGCGAAGGGAGCCGGCCGGACGAGCGGACAGCACGCTGGACACGTAATCCTGTGGTCCCGAGTTTGATCCCGGGCGCCGGCGAGAAACAATGGGCAGAGTTTCTTTCACCCCATGTCCCTGTTACCTAGCAGTAAAAGGTACCTGGGAGTTACTCAGCTGTCACGGGCTGCTTCCTGGGGTGTGTGTGTGGGGGGGGGGGGGGGGAATGTAATAGTAGAAACAGTTGACTGACAGTTGAGAGGCGGGCCGAAAGAGCAGAGCTCAACCCCCGCAAGCACAACTAGGTGAATACACACACACACACACACACACACACACACACACACACACACACACACACACACACACACACACACACACACACACACACACACACACACACACACACACACACACACACACACACACACACACACACACACACACACACACACACACACACACACACACACACACACACACACACACACACACACACACACACACACACATAGCCTGTGGGATCTGGTAGCTAAGTGGACAGCGGGAGGGACTCGCAATCATGTGGCCCGGGTTCGACTCGCAGGCAGAGACAAATGGGCAGAGTTTCTTTTGCTCTAATGCGCCTGTTACCTTTAGGCTACTAAAGTTTAACCCAAGTAAATGTAAGGTAATGAAACTAGGCAGTGGAAACAGGAGGCCAGACACAGGATACAGAATGGGAGATGAAGTCCTTCATGAAACGGACACAGAGAAAGATTTAGGAATTGATATCACACCAAACCTGTTTCCTGAAGCCCACATCAAAAGAATAACATCTGCAGTGTATGCGAGGCTGGCTAACATCAGAATTGCTTTCAGGAACCTGTGTAAGGAATCATTCATAACCTTGTATACCACATATGTAAGATCAATCCTGTAGTATGCGGCCCCAGCATGGAGCCCGTACCTTGTCAAGCACAAGGCGAAGCTTGAAAAAATTCAGAGATATGCCACTAGGCTAGTCCCAGAACTAAGAGGCATGAGTTACGAGGACAGGCTGCGTGAAATGCACCTCACGACACTGGAAGACAGAAGTGTCAGAGGAGAAATGATCACTACCTACAAAATTCTCAGAGGAATTGACAGGGTAGATAAAGATAAACTGTTTAACACGGGTGGTACGCGAATAAGGGGACACAGGTGGAAACTGAGTACCTAAATGAGCAACAGGGACGTTAGAAAGGACTTTTTCAGTGTCAGAGTAATTAACAGATGGAATGCATTAGGCAATGATGTGGTGGAGGCTGACTCCAGTCACAGTTTCATATGTAGAAATGACAGAGCCCAGTAGGCTCAGGAATCTGTACACCAGTTGATTGACAGTTGAGAGGCGGGACCAAAGAGCCAGAGCTCAACCCCCCGAAAGCACAAATAGGTGAGTACAAATAGGCGATTACACACACACACACACACACACACACACACACACACACACACACACACACACACACACACACACACACACACACACACACACACACACACACACACACACACACACACACACACACGCACACACACACACACGCACACACACACACACACACACACACACACACACACACACACACACACACACACACACACACACACACACACACACACACACACACACACACACACACACACACACACACACACACACACACATACACATACACACACGCACTCAGAAAGACCTGGGGGTAGGTATCACGCCAGACCTGTCCCCTGAAGCTCATATCAAGAGGATAACATCAGCGGCATATGCCAGGCTGGCTAACATAAGAACGGCCTTTAGAAACTTGTGTAAGGAATCTTTCAGAACTTTGTATACCACGTATGTCAGACCAATCCTGAAGTATGCGGCTCCAGCATGGAGTCTATATCTAGTCAGGCATAAGACTAAACTGGAAAAGGATCAAAGCTTTGCCACCAGACTAGTACCCGAACTGAGGGGTATGAGATACGAGGAGAGACTACGGGAATTAAACCTCACGTCACTGGGAGACAGAAGAATTAGAGGGGACATGATCACCACATACAAGATTCTCAGAGGAATTGATAGGGTAGATAAAGACAGGCTGTTTACTACAGTGGCACATGCACTAAGGGACACAGGTGGAAATGCCCAAATGTGCCCAAATGAGCCATAGAGACGTTAGAAAGAATTTTTTCAGTGTCAGAGTAGTAGACAAATGGAATGCATAAGGAAGTGATGTGGTGGAGGCTGACTCCATACACAGCTTTAAGTGTAGATATGATAGAGCCCAGTAGGCTCAGGAACCTGCACATTAGTTGACTGACAGTTGAGAGGCGGAACCAAAGAGCCAGAGCTCAACCCCGCAAGTACAATTAGGTAAGTACAATTAGGTAAGTACACAGCCTGTGGGGTGTGGTTGCTGAGTGGACAGCGTGCGGGACTCGCAATCCTGTGGCCGGGGTTCGATTTTCGGTGCCGGCAGAGGGAAATGGTCAGAGTTTCTTTCACCCTAATGCGCCTGTTACCTAGCAGTAAATAGGTACCTGGGAGTTAGACAGCTGTTACGGGCCGCTTCATGTGTGTGTGTGTGTGTGTGTGTGTGTGTGTGTGTGTGTGTGTGTGTGTGTGTGTGTGTGTGTGTGTGTGTGTGTGTGTGTGTGTGTGTGTGTGTGTGTGCGTGTGTGTGTGTGTGTGTGTGTGTGTGTGTGTGTGTGTGTGTGTGTGTACTCACCTAGTTGTACTCACCTAGTTGTGTCTGCAGGATCGAGCATTGACTCTTGGATCCTGCCTTTCGAGCATCGGTTGTTTACAGCAATGACTCCTGTCCCGTTTCCCTATCATACCTGGTTTTAAAATTATGAATAGTATTTGCTTCCACAACCTGTTCCTGAAGTGCATTCCATTTTCCCACTACTCTCACACTAAAAGAAAACTTCCTAACATCTCTGTGACTCATCTGAGTTTCAAGCTTCCATCCATGTCCCCTCGTTCTGTTACTATTCCGTGTGAACATTTCGTCTATGTCCACTCTGTCAATCCCTCTGAGTATTTTATATGTTCCTATCATGTCCACCCCTCTCCCTTCTTTCTAGTGTCGTAAGGCACAGTTCCCTCAGGCGCTCCTCATACCCCATCCCTCGTAGCTCTGGGACGAATCTCGTTGCAAACCTCTGAACCTTTTCCAGTTTCATTATATGCTTCTTCAGATGGGGCCTCCATGATGAGGCGGCATACTCTAAGACTGGCCTCACGTAGGCAGTGTAAAGCGCCCTAAATGCCTCCTTACTTAGGTTTCTGAATGATGTTCTAACTTTTGCCAGTGTAGAGTACGCTGCTGTCGTTATCCTATTCATATGTGCCTCAGGAGATAGATTAGGTGTTACGTCCACACCCAGGTCTCTTTCGCGCATCGTCACAGGTAGGCAGTTCCCCTTCATTGTGTACTGTCCCTTTGGTCTCCTATCTCCTAGTCCCATTTCCATAACTTTACATTTGCTCGTGTTGAATTCCAGTAGCTATTTCTCTGACCATCTCTGCAACCTGTTCAGGTCCTCTTGGAGGATCCTGCAAGCCTCATCTGTCACAACTCTTCTCATCAACTTTGCGTCATCCGCAAACATCGACATGTAGGACTCTACGCCTGTTAACATGTCGTTAACATATACAAGAAATAGAATTGGTCTCAGCACCGATCCTTGTGGTACTCCACTTGTTACTGTTCGCCAGTCCGACTTCTCGCCCCTTACCGTAACTCTTTGGCTCCTTCCTGTTAGGTAGTTCCTTATCCATGCTAGGACCTTTCCCCCCACCCCCGCCTGCCTCTCGAGCTTGAACAGCAGTCTCATGTGCGGTACTGTATCAAAGGCTTTTTGGCAGTCCAGAAATATGCAGTCTGCCCAACCATCTCTGTCCTGTCTTATCCTCGTTATTTTATCATAGAATTCCAGAAGGTTTGATAGGCACGATTTCCCTGTCCAGAACCCATGTTGATGTTTATTTACAAACCTAACGTTCTCCAGGTGTGCAACCAGTCGAAGCCTAATTATTCTTTCCAGTATTTTACAGGGGATGCTTGTCAGTGATGTGTGTGTGTGTGTACTCACCTATATGTACTCACCTATATGTGCTTGCAGGATCGAGCATTGACTCTTGGATCCCGCCTTTCGAGCATCGGTTGTTTACAGCAATGACTCCTGTCCCATTTCCCTATCATACCTGGTTTTAAAATTATGAATAGTATTTGCTTCCACAACCTGTTCCTGAAGTGCATTCCATTTCCCCACTACTCTCACGCTAAAAGAAAACTTCCTTACATCTCTGTGACTCATCTGAGTTTCAAGCTTCCATCCATGTCCTCTCGTTCTGTTACTATTCCGTGTGAACATTTCGTCTATGTCCACTCTGTCAATTCCTCTGAGAATCTTATACGTTCCTATCATGTCCCCCCTCTCCCTTCTTCTTTCTAGTGTCGTAAGGCACAGTTCCCTCAGGCGCTCTTCATACCCCATCCCTCGTAGCTCTGGGACGAGTCTCGTTGCAAACCTCTGAACCTTTTCCAGTTTCATTATATGCTTCTTCAGATGGGGACTCCATGATGAGGCGGCATACTCTAAGACTGGCCTTACGTAGGCAGTGTAAAGCGCCCTAAATGCCTCCTTACTTAGGTTTCTGAATGATGTTCTAACTTTTGCCAGTGTAGAGTACGCTGCTGTCGTTATCCTATTAATATGTGCCTCAGGAGATAGATTAGGTGTTACGTCCACCCCCAGGTCTCTTTCACGCGTCGTTACAGGTAGGCTGTTCCCCTTCATTGTGTACTGTCCCTTTGGTCTCCTATCTCCTAGTCCCATTTCCATAACTTTACATTTGCTCGTGTTGAATTCTAGTAGCCATTTCTCTGACCATCTCTGCAATCTGTTCAGGTCCTCTTGGAGGATCCTGCAATCCTCATCTGTCACAACTCTTCTCATCAACTTTGCATCATCCGCAAACATCGACATGTAGGACTCTACGCCTGTAAACATGTCGTTAACATATACAAGAAATAGAATTGGTCCCAGCACCGATCCTTGTGGTACTCCACTTGTTACTGTTCGCCAGTCCGACTTCTCGCCCCTTACCGTAACTCTTTGGCTCCTTCCTGTTAGGTAGTTCCTTATCCATTCTAGGACCTTTCCCCCCACCCCCGCCTGCCTCTCGAGCTTGAACAGCAGTCTCATGTGCGGTACTGTATCAAAGGCTTTTTGGCAGTCCAGAAATATGCAGTCTGCCCAACCATCTCTGTCCTGTCTTATCCTCGTTATTTTATCATAGAATTCCAGAAGGTTTGTTAGGCACGATTTCCCTGTCCAGAACCCATGTTGATGTTTGTTCACAAACCTAATGTTCTCCAGGTGTGCAACCAGTCGTAGCCTAATTATTCTTTCCAGTATTTTACAGGGGATGCTTGTCAGTGATACAGGTCTGTAGTTAAGTGCCTCCTCCCTATCTCCTTTCTTGAAGATCGGCACGACATTTGCCTTCTTCCAGCAACTGGGCAATTCTCCTGACATAAGTGACTCATTAAAGATCATTGCCAGAGGCACGCTGAGGGCCTGTGCTGCTTCTTTTAGTATCCACGGTGATACTTTGTCTGGTCCAACTGCTTTAGTTGCATCTAGAGTTGTCAACTGTTTCATTACCTCCTCTGCTGTCACCTCTATATCTGATAGTCTTTCATCTAGGGTAACCCCTTCCAACAATGGGAGCTGCTCAGGCTCGGTAGTGAACACTCCATGGAAACTGGCATTCAGTGCCTCGCAGATTTCCTTGTCACTTTCAGTATATGCCCCCTCTGTCTTCCTTAGTCTTGTCACTTGGTCGTTCACCGACATTTTTCTTCTTATATGACTGTGTAGTAACTTAGGTTGTTTTTTCGCTTTGATTGCAATATCGTTCTCATAGTCCCTTTCCGATGTTCGTCTTATGTTAATGTAATCGTTCCTAGCTCTGTTGTATCTGCTTCTGTTGTCCTCTGTTCTTTGTCTTCTGTACTTCCTCCACTCCCGCCTGCTGGCCATTTTTGCTTCCTGACACTGTCTATTAAACCATGGGTTATTATATTCCTTCTTATTTTTTCCCTTTACCGTTGGTATAAATCTCTCTTCGGCCTCCTGGCATTTCTGTATGACTAGGTCCATCATATCTTGGACTGTTTTTCCTCTAATTTCTTCCTCCCACTGCACTTCACCCAGATAGTCCCTTATCCTCATATAGTCCCCTTTCCTGTAGTCAGCTCTCCTTTCCCAGATCTCTTGTCCCATGGTCATAATTTTGAATTCCATCATGTAGTCAAAGACTAGGACACAATGGTCACTGGCCCCTAGAGGTATTTCATGCTCTAAATTCTCGATATCTTCTACGTTCTGGGTGAAAATCAGGTCTAATAGGCTCGGTGCATCTCCTCCTCTTTCCCTTGTGTCTTCCTTCACATGTTGTGTCAGGAAATTCCTGTCTATAACATCTACTAATTTTGCTCCCCACGTTTCATCCCCTCCATGGGGATTCCTTGATTCCCAATTTATCTCTCCATGATTTAGGTCCCCCATGATCAGCAGCTTCGCTCTCATTCTGTGGGCTAGTGTTGCTGCCTTCTGCAGTTCATCTATACATGCTTTGTTGTTGTCATCATACTCCTGCCTGGGTCTTCTACTGTTTGGTGGGGGATTGTAGATTACCATGATCACAATCTTCCTCCCATCTACTGTCAGAGTTCCATGTATGAAGCTTGTGCACTCATTGGTAACTCGATTTCCCAGGTCTTCAAACTTCCATTTCCGCTTTATTAGGAGTGCTACTCCCCCTCCCTGTCTCTGTGTCCTCTCTTTTCGTATCACCTGGTACCCTTCAGGAAAGATTGCATCTGAGATCATGTCATTAATTTTAGTTTCCACAATTGCAACTATGTCAGGATCTGCTTCACTCACTCTTTCTTTTATCTCTTCTGCTTTATTAGATACCCCATCAGCATTGGTGTACCAAACCTTGAGATTCTTCATGGAAACTCTTGTACCAGAGTTCTCCCTTTCTCTGGGGGTCTGGGGGGATCTGGGGGATGTCTGGGGGGTGACTGGGGGCAGAGGGGATCTGGGGGATCTGGGGGGTGACTGGGGGATGACTGGGGGCGGGGAGGGTCCGGGGGATGTCCGGGGGGATCCAGGGGGTGTCTGGGGGGGTCCGGGGGGTGTATGGGGGGTGAAAGAGTTCAGGAGGGGTGCTTGGGGGGCTACTGGGGGCTGGGCTTCTAGGAAGGTAGGTAGGAGGGTCTGGGGTAGGGCCTGGGTAGGTAGGTCTGGAGTAGGAAGGGCATACTGGGTCTGAAGATTAGGGAGGGCATAGAGGGGTTGGGAGATGGCGTAAGGTTGGGAGACAGATAGAGGTTGAGAGGTTGGGAGGGGGATGGATAGAGGGGGTGGGGGGGACCTCCCACCTCCCTCGCAAGGGTGGGGGGTCACATGGAAGGAGAGGGGATGAGGAGGGGTGAGGGCAGGGCAGGCTTTGGGTGTTGAGGGGATGAGGTCTGGGTGGGTTCTTGGGGTTGAGGGGATGAGGTCTGGATGGGATTTGGGGGTTGAGGGGATGAGAGCTGGGTGGGTTTTGGGGGTTGAGGGGACGAGGGCTGGACGGGTTTTGGGGGTTGAGGTGATGAGGGGGTCCTTGGAATGTGGGATGAATTTGACTCCAGTGGGGTCAGAGGGGTCAAGGGATGTGCTGGGGAGATAAGCAGGGGCGGCTGATTTGGGAAAGGGGTGACCTGAGAAGCACGTGTGAGCTGGTTAGCATGGGG
The DNA here is from genome assembly GCF_040958095.1 of Procambarus clarkii. Lineage (NCBI taxonomy): Eukaryota > Metazoa > Arthropoda > Malacostraca > Decapoda > Cambaridae > Procambarus > Procambarus clarkii. The sequence continues at coordinate 9,967,033 of NC_091165.1, forward strand.
TGGATTAGCACTGGGGTGTGTAGCTGCGCTCAAATGGGAAGAGTCGTATTGTTGTTTGCTTGCTCTGTGGGCAATCTGTTCCTCCTTCGTCATGAATTTGTCAATAAATACGTTGTAGTAATTTTCGCTACCTCTGAGTAGGTGTTTGTGATGCAGTATGTAATCCACTGCCTCTTCGTTAGTGAACTGTACCAGGACAGGTCGTTTCCTGTTACAGTTGTATGGTCCAATGCGTCGGTGGACTTGCACCTCATTCCCTGCCATCTGGGCTCTCATGTCTCTCAAGATCCCCTGTAGTTCCAAATCCTCAATCTCCATCCTTTCCTGCCTCGATGGTGCCCTGGCTTCAAGTAATCCATGGATTATGATTGTCCTCTTTCTCAGTTCAGGGTCATGCTGGTGGCCCTCTCCCTGGCTGACCCCCACCCCTCCTACACCCGCTACTCCACCTACTACTACTACTTCCCCTTCCCCTGCCAAGCTTCCCTTATTCCTGCCAAATTCATTAGTTAGCCTAGATATTTCACCTTGCCATTCTACCCTGCTCTTCCTGATTTCCTCTTGAATATAATCCATAAACTCTTGTTTGAGTCTTTGAACCTCGTCCTGTATCTTATTAAAGACTTCACTTTTAATCCCCTGGATTAGATCACCTATCCAAACATCCCTCTTCTCTACAAATTTCCCAATCATCTTCTCCACAAACCTATCTTCTTCCTCAATCATAATACTGTTGGACCTAGACACCCTTCCTGACCTAGTCATTGCTATAATGCAACCTTACCCACAGGGGTTCCAAGTATCTTACCGTCCTGCTAACACAATAGGTGAGTGAATCTCCAAGCGTCGTCCCCGTGGTGGTAGGAGGGTTGCTGCCGGGGTGAGGTCACGCGGTCAGAGGTCGGTGAGTGTGTGTGTGTGTGTGTGTGTGTGTGTGTGTGTGTGTGTGTGTGTGTGTGTGTGTGTGTGTGTGTGTGTGTGTGTGTGTGTGTGTGTGTGTGTGTGTGTGTGTGTGTGTGTGTGTGTGTGTGTGTGTGTGTGTGTGTGTGTGTGTGTGTGTGTGTGTGAAAAAAAGTAACAGTTAGTAACAGTTGATTGATTAACAGTTGAGAGGCGGGGCCAAAAGAGCAGAGCTCAGCCCCCGCAAGCACAACTAGGTGAATACACGCACACATTTCCTTCCCCCCCCCCATCCCAGGAAAGGCTGCGTGAAATGCACCTCCCGACACTGGAAGACAGAGGAGTAAGGGGAGACATGATCACTATCTACAAAATTCTCAGAGAATTGACAGGGTAGATAAGGATAAACTGTTTAACATGGGTGGTATGCAAACAAGGAAACACAGGTGGAAATGAGTAACCAAAGGAGCCCATAGGGATGTTAGGAAGAACGTTTGAAGTGTCAGAGTAGTTAACAGATGGAATACATTAGGCAATGATGTAGTAGAGGCAGACTCCATACACAGTTTCAAATGTAGATATGATAGAGTCCAGTAGGCTCAAGAACCTGTACACCAGTTGAGAGGCAGGACCAAAGAGCAGAGCTCAACCCCTCGCAAACACAACTAGGTGAGTTCAACTAGCTGAGTTCACACCCGGGCCTCGCGGCTGAGTGGACAGCGCTCAGGGGTCGTAGTCCTAATGGTTCAGGTTTGATTCCCGGCGGATGCGGAAACAAATAGGCAGAGTTTCTTTCACCCTGATGGATCTGTTCACTTAGCAGTAAATAGGTACCTGGGAGTTAGACAGCTGTTATGAGCTACTTCCTGGGGGATGTGTTTGGGTGTGTATGTGTGTTAGAGAGAAATATATCTAGTAGATATAAAGTAGATATAGTACAGGCAAAATAAATTTATTAGAAAGATGGGGTCCAAGAGCTAATAGCTCGATTCTGCAGACACAGATAGTAAAATAAAAATAGCAAAAATTACTCACACTGTTACGGAGCCCTCTCCTATTTGTCCCCAATGCCAGCGTTAAAAGTCATATCCGCTGACCCTGCTGAATCCCTGAGGTGCAGGGAGTCTTTTGGTATAAGAGACGACCGAATCGTACACATAATTAGGGAGAAATTTGTGTTTATATGTTTGTAGGTAAGGGGGGGGGGAGGTCTGACCCCTGGTACATACAAAATGGCAACCCCTGCCTGCAAATCTGCCATTTTGTGGGCGACGCCAGCCGGCTGGGGATTGGCTGGCCGAGGTCACTTGACACGGCTGATCAATAAAGGTCTGCCGTGATGTCACCGAGAGCCCTGGCTCGGCGCTGGCGAAAGCATCACAGAGCTGATCTGACTGTGGACGCGAGCGGAGTGCGTCGAAGAGCTCTCGAGATTGGAGGCTCTGGGAGCTTTGCTCAGTGAATTATAAGAAGCTATCACAATATACAATCATCGCTGAAGACCCTGTGCTCCTGGGGAAGCAGGAAGAATCCAAGTTTAGTGGGCAAAGAAGTGCCAAGACTTGAGGATATCGGTCGGCGACGACTCGGGAGAGCCTGCATAGCGCCCGCGAGTCTGGCAGGTAGACGAGCAGTGTTGCAGTGACTGGGTCACATCTGCTGAGACGAAGGGAAGGCACCGTTTCCAGATCCTGGAGAAAACATCTCGTTGAAGGAACGTGTGTATACAGTGACCGGCTCAGTGACCACTGGTTGGACCATTGTTGTAATATCTGAACTCTAGGGAGTGGTACGGTGACGACGCGATAACATCACGGCACCTAAGGCCTTGCAACACGCTACTGGATCGCAGGGGAGCGACCTAGGACCCGCGGGACTCATATCATCGAAGGACAGGCGTCGTGGACAGGAGTGATTAAGGTAGATTATATTTCCCTCCTATTACCCCTTGCTGATTAGGCTAGATAGGCCAGCAAATATATATATATATATATATATATATTGTGACGATAATCTCTTTCAAGAGAGATTGAGCCTGCTCTTCCCTCCAAAGTACGTTATATCAACAGATAATATAGAAGATATATCCAGCAAGTATCTCCAAAACGTTTTGCCCAGAGAGCAAAACGTATCCAGCACACCGGCACACCTGCTCGCCTCCGCCACCGTTAACCGGCAAACTGCATGTCCATCGCCTGCCTGTTGCTGATTGGCTGGTGTCCAGTCGCACCTGCCCCACCACCCTCCGCCACGAGTTGATGTCTGGGCTGCAGCGGCCCAGAGAAGGCAGAATATCCCAGTGCTCCTTGCAGTTGGCATCTCTCATTGGTAGACTAAGCCTTGGCTTTTGTGTACTAAGGGAGGTGGCAGCTCGAAGCCAATATTCCGGCATCATCATTCTTATTTACTTTGCTATTACTCACTTGTCTTAACGTAACTTTTCATTTGCCAGTGATTATTCTTATTATTTTGTTTGTTGACTTGCCTGTTATATTTTATACTCAATTTTATTCATGTCTTGTTTTTCTAACATAATTAAAATTTCATTGTTAAATTTACTTGTGTTTTGTGTGTCTTCCCATTACCTTACCACAGACGAAAGTTCCAGCTTTTCTCTTTTTTTTTCTTTATGTGACGAGGCCCTGCCCCTAGCTTTTGAAATAGCCGAACACCAACGCTTTACCGTCACATAGAGTGGGGGCCTGCCCTAGGAGCTTCACTCAGGTACTGGTGCCAAGTAGTAATTTATGGTAAGCGTATTTGGCTTTGATAACGTAGCTTTTACTATTTTTCATATTCAATTTTATTTTTATATGGTGCTGTGTGTATTGTGCATTCCGAGAGTAGCATATGGTGAAGGTGAGACAACTTTGGATTACGTGGTGACTGTAGGCCTCAGTCATTCTCTTAATTGGTCATCTCTCCCTCCGTGTTATTACTCGTGTTTACCACCTTTTGTCCCTTGGATATTTCTCATATTTTCGACAGATCATCATATTGGTACCCTGGTACTGTGGTCTGCCCCCGGGTCAAGTGCACCTAATCTTCTGCAATCTGACAGTAGGAGGATAAAGAGGGCCATAGTTCCTCTAGCACGAACTTTAGTTGCTGAATTGGGACCTCGGCAGCAGTTCTCGTCACCAGTTGACACCTCGCACCCCTACACGTCAGTCAGAGATGATGATACATACATTGGTAGGGAATTAGCTTTCTTTTTCAGAGCACAAAAGTTCGCTAATTCTGTAAGTATCATATTAATTTCAGTGGGAAAACTTGCTTATGTCCTATAGAGACTCGGCAAGGTATGCCTACATCCTTGGACTACCAATTTTACTTTTGAGGCAATTAACTGTTTCATTTGTTTTAGAAACTCAGTTTCACTTGTTTAGTAGGATTTTCTTGCCCTTATCCTCTTACATGAGTACCGGGTACAAGATTTCCTGCGACCTTGATTTAATTAATCATTTAACATCTTGTAATTAACTTTAATTGTTAAAGATTCCACAGGATAGGTACCAGTTGCCACGTTTTCCTGTTTCTGACATTCACCATATCACAACGGTATATTCGTTGTGCATTTATTTGCTAATTTCACAATGTTTCGTCTCCAAGCTTTCCGTGCAGATCCAGCAGGTGAAATAGGGACTTTAAGTCGTGCCAAGAGGACTGAATTACACACTCTTGCACATGAGTATCAACTATTTTTTTTTTTTTCTTTCATTTTTATTTTTACATGCAGAGCATGCAAATTAAATACAATAAAAATGCAGAATACATAAAGGAAAACAATAGACCACCGGCCAGAAGGGCCGACAGCATAGCACAACAAAACAGCATAGCACAACAAAACACATACACAAGAAAAACATGAAAAATACAGCATACATCAAAGCACAAAACAGAATACAATGGCAATCCAACAATCACTGTACAAAACAACACCTCCAGAAAAACAAAACATACAACAAGAGGCATAGCAGGAAACAGAACAGTGCAAACACAAGACTGTCCAAACACGTACAACAGGTAAAGCAACATAAAATCAATACATTAATAAAAAAAACACACACCAAGCCATCCGCCCCATAAACAAAAGGCGAGGCCAAAATAAACAATTACAATAAACACGCACACCTGAAAACAAATCAGGCATAAACACAACAACTAGCCTGAAGGACCAAGAATGCAACAACAAAGTACATCAAGAAACAAACAAATCAATACACAACCATATAAAGTCACTAAACACCGGCCTGAAGGGCCGACATCAAAAACACAAGAAAACAAGAGAAAAATACAACAAAACATCACAACACCACACCAAACACACAGCAAGCACACAGACTACGAAAAGATCTCATACTTGTCCGGCCACTCGTCCGCCGGGAAGCGAATACAATACGCCTCCCAAAGTAGCATAATGTCCTCCGAAACATGGCCACTATTGAGCGTACGAGGATCAGGCATTAACTCTGGCACACCTACAATAAAACACTTAGCCCGACGAATCCAGATGGTAGAAGGGCACCACGGATCAGGACGCACACGGTCAACAATATCAAAACTCAACGGATGGTCAGCATCATTCGCCACTCCGGAGGCCAAGATGAGAGGGAGAGGCACCTTCCCATGAGGCCGGGCAATGGGCAGCACACTGGGAGCCTCCTCAGCTGCCTCACAGGGCCCCTCGTCAACCACCGAACGTTGTACCTGCTGGGACCCCCCACTCTTGGCATCCTTTTTCAGCACCAGCTTGATGCCACGGCTCGCACCAGGATCCACACCATCCACGCCCGTAGGAGCAACCACCTCCCACTGCGGAGAACCTACTGCAGGAGAAAGAACAGGAGGTAAATTAGACGCACAATCATCGTCAACAGCAGACACATGGACATCAGCCACCACCAGCGTCGTAGAGCACGAGGCACCCGGAATCGCCACACCATCTCCCGAAGCTCCATCCGCGTCGTAGTCCTCCATACCAGCCCAAGCAGTAGAAGAGCGCCTAGAACGCTTGGGCACCGGCCGCACATCCTCACAGCCGGAGGCGGACCCAGAACCACGGCCCTCACGAACCGGGCGAACCAACGCCCGTCGCAGTACTGCAGCAGCCTCAACCACATGGGGAACCGGGCCGCACACAACAGGATGCTCCGCAGCCCCCCCAACACCCAGCACAGCCGGAACACCTGGCGAGGGTGCAGGACCAGGCGCAGCAGCAGGAGTCGAGGAAGACGCAGACGCACTCGGCTGAGGGACAACAAGCACCGGGGGCATGTCGGGTGACGCAGGAGGGGCCGCATCAGCAGCGACTGGGACCTGCTCCACTTCATCTCCGGAATCCACGCCCTGAGGGAGCGGCGGGAAATCCTCCTCCCGGAATAAGTTAACGGGTGCAGCAGGTGTCTCAGAGCACCCGGCAGCCTGATGCCCCAACTGGCCACACCGGAAACAAGTACGGGGCTGCCGGGCATAGTACACCCGAACGTAGTAGCCCAGCAGCCGGACAGAAGATGGGATATCCGACCGCAGGCGCATACCTAACGTACGGACGTTCGTCTGCTTCCCAGCATACTTCCCCGAGGACAGCTTGTTCACCCGCACACTGATGACTACACCATACCTCCCGAAGAAGCGCCGGAGAAGGTCTTCAGGGAACTCCAGGGGCGCACCGTGCACACTGACATATGTCAGGGCACCACTTCGGTCCGAGATCGTAACGGAGCCGGCGCTATCCGGCAACTACAATGAACGCCCCTCGTTCCGTCGGAGGAAGTCCCGATACTCCTCCTCCCCCACGAACTTGACAATCACCCGGTGGGCCGTAACAAGCTCAACGCCATGCACAGCTTCCACCGGGACACGAAGCATGTCACACATAACTAACTCAATGGCCGGATAACCAGCCTTACACGTGAATTCCAGGCCCACGGAATTTACCCGTAACACAGGAGGAATGGCCAGGCCCCCCATGTCAACACGGCAACGTCAGCACGCATCCAGGCAGGCAACAACACTGGACAGGGAGGGTAAGAGACCCCCACACCCCCTGCCGGCGAAAAACTGCAACCTCCCCAAACTGTCGGAGTGTTCAGACGACACGTCTTCACCCTACGGCTGCTCAGGTGGAACTCACATGAGTATCAACTAGAAGTTCCCTACCAAGCCAACAAAAATGAAATACACAACCTGTTACTGGATCACTTCTTAGAGCAAGGTAAGATAGACTCTGAAACTCACGAAACTTACTTTATTGCAGATAAAACTGATTTGGCAACGATGAAACTCAAAGTAGAGCTGGCCAAGATTGAACGCGAGCAGCAAAGGGAAGCCCTCGAGCAACAAGAACGAGCAGCTGCCACACGAAGGGAAGAACAAGAACGTGAGGCTGCCTTGAGGAGGGAAGAACAAGAACGTGAAATCGCCCTCAAGGAACGTGAAGCTGCCTTGAGGAAAGAAGAACACGAACGTGAGGTTGCAATGCTCCGTGAGCGGGAACGAGTACAGCTCGAAACAAAACGACGCTAGTTGGAGATGCAACACGAACATGACAAACAACAAGCAACCCTGGCTACGGAATGTCGTCAACGAGAATTCGCGTTGGAAACTTCACACCTCGCTCAACGCCAGCAAGCTACTACCAATCTTTCCGTCAGTTTTAATATATCACATGCAAGTAAGTTAATGCCATCATTCGTAGAAACAGAAGTTGACGTGTTTTTCACCACCTTTGAAACCCTTGCCAATCAACTTAGTTGGCCTGCCGACCAATGGGCCATCCTTCTCAGAGTACATCTTACAGGTAGAGCTGCAGTCACACTCAGTACTTTGGCGTCTGAGAATGACTACCAGACTCTGAAACAAGCAGTGTTGGACGCCTACCTTCTCTCCACCGAAAGTTATCGAAGGAAATTCCGTGACCACCTGAAGGCAAGTACCACTACCTTTCTCGAGTTTGCTAACACCAAAAGGAGATATTTTATGAAATGGCTGGAAGCAGCACCTTTGCAGAACTCGTCAACCTTATGCTAGTTGAAGAATTCTTGAGGCGTGTGCCGCCTCCTGTCCGTCTATATTTAGCAGATAAAGAAGAAACCGACTACCTAAAGTGTGCTAAGTCGGCTGACACTTACAGCCTCATCCACCGGCTGACACCAGAACCATCCTCCAGTAAGAAGTCGTGGTACAGTTACGAGAAAGTGAGTACCGATCAAGCTGGCTCACAATTGTACTGTAAGTATTGTAGACTCTATGGACATACCATAGATAAATGTGGTAAGTCTCAATACAAAGGAACCACCGAAACGCAAAAACCCAAACCAACTCCTCCTAAGTCCGGTAAGCCTGTGATGAATGTTGGTGTTCATGTTAATGATCTTTCTCTTTTCAGTAACCACCTGTATACTGGAACTGTCTCTACCAACGGTTCAAATCCGGAGGGACGTTTCAAATTGAAGATCTTGAGGGACACAGCGGCTCTTCAATCGATCATCTTGAGGTCGGCTGCGCCCAACATCGCCTACACCGGGGAAACCGTCTTCATCACTGACCTCACTGCTACCACTCCTTATCCTCTCGCCAGAGTCCACCTGGATTGTCCCTTCGTGAACGGAGAAGTCCAAGTCGCCGTCAGGGAAAAGCCTTTTCCCATGCCTGGAGTGCAACTTCTCCTGGGCAACGACTTGGCAGAAGACCTGCAACCGACCAACCTGATCGTCATGGACAAACCCCAGGTGTGTACCTCTGTGACGGATAACTCTATATTTGAGTATGTTCCAGCAAAGGTTCAAGAGAGTGATGAAGTTTCTCCTCCGGTTCTAGTGACCACCCGTGCACAAGCCGCACGACTACAGCCAGCTGACTCTACTGCTACTGCTGTCCCTCAAGACCCTCGGAAACTACCCCCGAATCTGACCAAGTTGGAGTTCCGTAAGTTACAGAGGGAAGATCTTACCTTAACACCATTATTTTTCCAGGCTGAGACTCAACCCGACAGTATTCCTGGGTTCTTCCTAGAGAACGACTTGCTCTACCGCAGATATAGACCCAGTAAACTGAAGGAGGAGGACGATTGGGCCAACGTCGAACAACTTGTGATTCCTGCCAGCCTGCGGCCCACCATTCTACACCTGGCCCACGGAGCACTCTCCCACTACGGATTCAACAAGACCTACCATGGAATCCGTCAAGACTACTACTGGCCAGGTATGGTAAATAGCGTCAAACAGTACGTCAAACAGTGTCATACATGTCAGATGGCAGGTAAACCGAACATCTCTATTCCCAGAGCGCCACTGATTCCCATACAGGTGCCTGCGGAACCTTTCCACAGACTTATTATAGACTGTGTTGGTCCTTTACCTCGGACCAGTTCAGGTAACGCCTATATCTTAACCATCCTGTGTCCTACCACCAGATTCCCCATAGCAGTTCCAGTAAAGAACATTACGGCTGCTACGGTTGTGAAGCACTTATTGAAGATCTTCACCCAGTATGGATTTCCCAGGGAGGTTCAGAGCGACTGTGGCACCAACTTCACCAGTGATCTCTTCAAAAGGACACTGGAGGAGTTCAACATCAAACAGGTATTGTCCAGCCTCTATCATCCTGCTTCACAGGGTTCTCTTGAGCGTAGTCATCAGACTATTAAAGCACTCCTGAAAAAGTTTTGTAGTAAAACCTCTAAGGATTGGGATAAGCAAATAGATCTGATAATGTGTATCTTTAGAAGTCTTCCCAATGAGTCCCTAGGAGTATCTCCTTATGAGATGCTCTACGGCCGTAAGTGCCGTACTCCCCTCAAGGCTTTCAAAGACTCTCTACGTGATGCCACCTTCAGTGAGCATCAGAATGTGCCCCAGTTTCTTCAAAACCTTCAACACATTCTAGAGAGAGTCCACAGATTTGCCCAAGATAATCTATTGAAAGCACAGGAGAGGATGAAGACTCATTACGACGAGACCAGCAAAGTAAGAAAATTTAAGCCGGGAGACTTCGTGCTTGCTTACTTCCCTATCACAGGTTCTCCTTTACAAAACAGGTTTTCAGGACCCTACCGCATCAAGGAGTGCCGAAACAACCATAACTACGTTCTAGAGACTCCAGATAGGCGGCGGAAGACCCAGCTGTGCCACGTCAACCTCCTGAAGCTATATAATGGTACTCCTCCCACAGTCATGCTTAACTACTCTGCTTTTACAGAACCATACATCCACAGTGAGACCTTCCCTGTTTCTCCTCCCGAAAGCACTGACAAGGAGTCAGCGCTTTCTAATTCAGAAATCCTTAATGATCTTCCCAACTATTTTCAGGACAATCATAGTGCACCTCTCGTAAAGATCTTCAGAGAACATCAGGAGTTGTTCCGAGATGACCCCCAAAAGTGTAATGTTACCCAGCACGACATCCAACTGCTCCCCGACACCCGGCCGATTCATCAACCCTTCTACCGAATCAGCCCTAGCAAGAAGGAAGTCATGCGTGCTGAGGTGCAGTAACTCTTGGATCATGGACTGGCTACACCTTGTGAGTCCCCCTGGGCCTCGCCCTGTATCTTGGTGCCAAAACCCCATGGTAAGGTGAGACTGTGCACTGACTATCGTAAGTTAAATAATGTGACTGTCAAGGATGCATACTCCTTGCCAAGGATAGATGACATTCTTGACGCCATTCGTAATGCCCAGTACTTGTCCCAAGTGGACTTGCTTAAGGGGTATTACCAAGTGTGCTTAACGGAGCGAGCAAAAGAAATATCTGCCTTTATCACTCCTTTTGGACTTTTCAGATATGAACGCCTTCCTTTCGGACTATGTAATGCCCCGGCCACCTTTCAGAGAGCTGTCAACCGTGTCATCCAGGGCTTGGATAACACGTACGCCTATTTGGATGATATCGTCGTAGCATCCAACACCTGGAGTGAACATCTGCTCCAGCTGCGACGACTGTTCACCAAGCTCCTGACAGCCGGCCTCACCATCACCCTGGGCAAGTCCACCTTCGCGAAAGGTAAAGTGCGTTATCTGGGTCATGCAATTGGGAGTGGCAGCCTACCTCCGTTAAACTCACACACTCAAGCCATCCAACATTATCCACAGCCTACCACCAGGAAGCAGCTCCCGCGCTTCCTTGGTCTTGCCTCCTACTACCGTAGGTTTGTGAGAAATTTCAGTACAGTCGCCACACCTTTAATCCTATTAACCAGTCCCAAGCAACGGTATAAGTGGACCATGCAGCAAACCGTTGCTTTCGAACAACTCAAATTCCTCCTCTGTTCTAATCCCATTCTCGCCTCGCCAGATATCACCAAGCCTTTCGTCCTTCATGTCGACGCCAGTGGTACCGACGTTGGTGGTGTCCTGATGCAGCAACGAGGCGAGGAGGTTCTACCTGTCAGCTACTACAGCTACAAATTGAAACCCCACCAGAGGAACTACAGCACTATTGAAAAGGAGCTACTATCCATTGTCCTGAATCTCCAACACTTTGCTCCGTACCTACAAGGTGCCAGGTCTACCACCATCTTCTCAGACCACAACCCTCTCCGCTTCTTACATCAAGCCCAATTTACTAACCAGCGTCTTCTACGATGGGCTTTATATTTACAAGATGGCAAACTGCTTGTTCATCGCCTGCCCGTCGCTGATTGGCTGGTGTCCAGTCGCACCTGCCCCACCATCCTCCGCCACGAGTTGATGTCTGGGCTGCAGCGGCCCAGAGAAGGCAGAATATCCCAGTGCTCCTTGCAGTTGGCATCTCTCATTGGAAGACTAAGCCTTGGCTTTCGTGTACTAAGGGAGGTGGCAGCTCGAAGCCAATATTCCGGCATCATCATTCTTATTTACTTTGCTATTACTCACTTGTCTTAACGTAACTTTTCATTTGCCAGTGATTATTCTTATTATTTTGTTTGTTGACTTGTCTGTTATATTTTATACTCAATTTTATTCATGTCTTGTTTTTCTAACGTAATTAAAATTTCATTGTTAAATTTACTTGTGTTTTGTATGTCTTCCCATTACCTTACCACAGATGAAAGTTCCAGCTTTTCTCATTTTTTTTCTTTATGTGACGAGGCCCTGCCCCTAGCTTTTGAAACAGCCGAACACCAACGCTTTACCGTCACAATATATATATATATATATATATATATATATATATATATGTATATATATATATATATATATATATATATATATATATATATATATATATATATATATATATATATGCGAACAAGCCTGAATGGTCCCCAGGACTATATGCAACTGAAAAATCACACCCAAAGAAGTGACTCGAACCCATACTTCCAGGAGCAACGCAACTGGTATGTACAGGACGCCTTAATCCACTTGACCATCACGACAGGACATAAGGAAGTGATAGCCGAAGCTATTTGAACCACTTTCCCGCCGGGACTCAGATGGTAATCTTGGGCATAGCATTTTATCAAATCACCTCATTCTTTGGGGCACACGTGAGGAACACAAATGCGAACAAGCCATCCGAGTGCCAGCGGGGAAGTGGTTCAAATAGCTTCGGCTATCACTTCCTTATGTCCGGTCGTGATGGTCAAGTGGATTAAGGCGTCCTGTACATACCAGTTGCGTTGCTCCTGACAGTATGGGTTCGAGTCACTTCTGGGGTGTGAGTTTTCAGTTATATATATATATATATATATATATATATATATATATATATATATATATATATATATATATATATATATATATATACATATATATATATATATACATATATATATATATATATATATATATATATATATATATATATATATATATATATATATATATATATATATATATTAGTATATTTTGGTAGCAGTCTTTCCTGTAGACATATATTATTAAATATGACCGAAAAAGTAAGATTAATAATTCTAACACGAATTTTCTCAATCTTTCGTACATTACGCTTCACTGTTGGAGGTAAATAAAAAATCAATTCTCCAAAATTCATTTTATTTCTAGTCTGACGCGACACGGGCGCGTTTCGTAAAACTTATTACATTTTCAAAGACTTTAGTTCACAAATACACAACTGAATAGAACTTACGTATCTCCGATTTTATATCTACATTTGAGTGAGGTGGAAGGGGTGATGTGGCATTAACACAAGACAGAACAAAATGTGGTATTAATAGGGTATTAATTTCATCAACACAAGACAGAACAAGAGTATTAATAGGGTATTAATTTCATCAACACAAGACAGAACACGAAGCAATGGATATTGAATAGAAGTGTTTGTAGAAAGCCTATTGGTCCATATTTCTTGATGCTTCTATATTGGAGCGGAGTCTTGAGGTGGGTAGAATATAGTTGTGCAATAATTGGCTGTTGATTGCTGGTGTTGACTTCTTGATGTGTAGTGCCTCGCAAACGTCAAGCCGCCTGCTATCGCTGTATCTATCGATGATTTCTGTGTTGTTTACTAGGATTTCTCTGGCGATGGTTTGGTTGTGGGAAGAGATTATATGTTCCTTAATGGAGCCCTGTTGCTTATGCATCGTTAAACGCCTAGAAAGAGATGTTGTTGTCTTGCCTATATACTGGGTTTTTTGGAGCTTACAGTCCCCAAGTGGAATGATAGCCGACAGAGTGTATCGTGATCCAGCCTGTACTCCCCTTGACATACCAGAAAATATTCTGAGGAAACTACTCCAAGCTTGTACTAAAGAGGCACCCTTCTTGAGCCCGGATGGGCACATGTATAAGCAAGTAGATGGGGTCGCCATGGGTTCTCCCCTAGGTGTCCTGTTTGCAAACTTCTACATGGGTACCATCGAGCAAAAAGTCTTAGTCGACATGAACTTGAAATCGGCCATATACTGCAGGTATGTTGACGACATTTTTACACAGGTACCTGATGTCAGACATCTGCAGGAGCTGAAGGAGGCATTTGAGCAGAGTTCCGTGCTGCGTTTCACTTACGAGATGGAAAAGGAAGGGAAGCTGCCCTTTCTAGATGTAACAGTCATGGAAAAGGGCGGAGGTTTCCACACTGCAGTCTACACTAAGGAAACAAACATAGGAATGTGCCTAAATGCCAACAGCGACTGCCCAGACAGGTACAAGAGGAGTGTTGTTAACGCATATGTCGACCGTGCTCTCAGCCACAGCTCAGAATGGAAGCAAGTCGACGAAGAACTCTGTAGGGTAAGGCAGGTCCTAGTCAATAACGGCTTCTCCAATGGTTTCGTCGAAGACATCATAATAAGGAAAGTGAATAGCCATGCAACCTCTGAAGAGACAACTAACACAACACCTATACCCCCTATTAGACTATTTTACAGGAACTTCTTTTCCACAGCTCATAAAACGGAGGAAAGGGTCCTGAAAGATATTGTTAATAGAAACGTTATCCCTACAGACAAAAATCAGAGGATACAACTGACGATTTACTATAAAACCAGAAAAACGGCCAGCCTACTCATGAGAAACTCTCCAGACACAAAACTGAACGCTTTAAAAGAGACTAACGTCGTCTATGCCTTCAAATGCCCACTTGGGGACTGTAAGCTCCAAAAAAACCAGTATATAGGCAAGACAACAACATCTCTTTCTAGGCGTTTAACGATGCATAAGCAACAGGGCTCCATTAAGGAACATATAATCTCTTCCCACAACCAAACCATCGCCAGAGAAATCCTAGTAAACAACACAGAAATCATCGATAGATACAGCGATAGCAGGCGGCTTGACGTTTGCGAGGCACTACACATCAAGAAGTCAACACCAGCAATCAACAGCCAATTATTGCACAACTATATTCTACCCACCTCAAGACTCCGCTCCAATAAAGAAGCATCAAGAAATATGGACCAATAGGCTTTCTACAAACACTTCTATTCAATATCCATTGCTTCGTGTTCTGTCTTGTGTTGATGAAATTAATACCCTATTAATACTCTTGTTCTGTCTTGTGTTGATGAAATTAATACCCTATTAATACCACATTTTGTTCTGTCTTGTGTTAATGCCACATCACACCTTCCACCTCACTCAAATGTAGATATAAAATCGGAGATACGTAAGTTCTATTCAGTTGTGTATTTGTGAACTAAAGTCTTTGAAAATGTAATAAGTTTTACGAAACGCGCCCGTGTCGCGTCAGACTAGAAATAAAAATGAATTTTGGAGAATTGATTTTTGATTTACCTCCAACAGTGAAGCGTAATGTACGAAAGATTGAGAAAATTCGTGTTAGAAATATTAATCTTACTTTTTCGGTCATATTTAATAATATATATATATATATATATATATATATATAGGGAGTACCACTTCTAGCTGGAAGAAGGGGGACCCATAGCCTCGGTACGACATATATATATATATATATATATATATATATATATATATATATATATATATATATATATATATATATATATATATATATATATATATGTCGTACCTAGTAGCTAGAACTCACTTCTGAGCCAACTATGCAAGGCCCGATTTGCCTAATAAGCCAAGTTTTCTTGAATTAATTGCTTTTCGACTACCTAACCTACCTAACCTAACCTAACCTAACTTTTTCGGCTTCCTAACCTAACCTAACCTATAAAGATAGGTTAGGTTAGGTTAGGTAGTGTTGGTTAGGTTCGGTCATATATCTACGTTAATTTAAACTCCAATAAAAAAAAAATTGACCTCATACATAATGAAATGGGTAGCTTTATCATTTCATAAGAAAAAAAATAGTGAAAATATATTAATTCAGGAAAACTTGGCTTATTAGGCAAATTGGGCCTTGCATAGTAGGCCGAGAAGTGCATTCTGGCTACTAGGTACGACATTTATATATATATATATATATATATATATATATATATATATATATATATATATATATATATATATATATATATATATATATATATATATATATATATATATGTCGTACCTAGTAGCCAGAACGCACTTTTATGCCTACTATGCAAGGCCAGATTTGCCTAATAAGCCAAGTTTTCCTGAATTAATATATTTTCTCTATTTTTTTTCTTATGAAATGATAAAGCTACCCATTTCATTATGTATGAGGTCAATTTTTTTTTATTGGAGTTAAAATTAACGTAGATATATGACCAAACCTAACCAACCCTACCTAACCTAACCTAACCTATCTTTAGAGGTTAGGTTAGGTGAGGTAGCCGAAAAAGTTAGGTTAGGTTAGGTTAGGTAGGTTAGGTTGTCGAAAAACAATTAATTCAGGAAAACTTGGCTTATTAGGCAAATCGGGCCTTGCATAGTAGGCATAAAAGTGCGTTCTGGCTACTAGATACGACATATATATATATATATATATATATATATATATATATATATATATATATATATATATATATAAATGTCGTACCTAGTAGCCAGAATGCACTTCTCGGCCTACTATGCAAGGCCCAATTTGCCTAATAAGCCAAGTTTTCCTGAATTAATATATTTTCACTATTTTTTTTCTTATGAAATGATAAAGCTACCCATTTCATTATGTATGAGGTCAATTTTTTTTTTATTGGAGTTTAAATTAACGTAGATATATGACCGAACCTAACCAACACTACCTAACCTAACCTAACCTATCTTTATAGGTTAGGTTAGGTTAGGTAGCCGAAAAAGTTAGGTTAGGTTAGGTTAGGTAGGTTAGGTAGTCGAAAAACAATTAATTCGTGAAAACTTGGCAATTATTAGGCAAATTGGGCCTTGCATAGTAGGCTGAGAAGTGCGTTCTGGCTACTAGGTACGACATAAATATATATATATATATATATATATATATATATATATATATATATATATATATATATATATATATATATATATATATATATATATATATGTCGTACCTAGTAGCCAGAACGCACTTCTCAGCCTACTATGCAAGGCCCGATTTGCCTAATAAGTCAAGTTTTCTTGAATTAATGTTTTTTTAACTACCTAACCTACCTAACCTAACCTAACCTAACTTTTTCGGCTCCCTAACCTAACCTAACCTATAGAGATAGGTTAGGTTAGGTTAGGTAGGGTAGGTTAGGTTTGGTCATATATCTAAGTTTATTTTTAACTCCAATAAAAAAAATGACCTCATACATAATGAAATGGGTAGCTTTATCATTTCATAAGAAACAAATTAGAGAAAATATATTAATTCAGGAAAACTTAGCTTATTAGGCAAATCGAGCCTTGCATAGTAGGCTGAGAAGTGCGTTCTGGCTACTAGGTACGACATATATATATATATATATATATATATATATATATATATATATATATATATATATATATATATATATATATATATATATATATATATATATATATATGTCGTACCTAATAGCCAGAACGCACTTCTCAGCCTACTATTCAAGGCCCGATTTGCCTAATAAGCCAAGTTTCCATGAATTAATGTTTTTTCGTCTACCTAACCTACCTAACCTAACCTAACCTAGCTTTTTTTGGCTACCTAACCTAACCTTACCTATAAATATAGGTTAGGTTAGGTTAGGTAGGGTTGGTTAGGTTCGGTCATATATCTACGTTAATTTTAACTCCAATAAAAAAAAATTGACCTCATACATAGAGAAAAGGGTTGCTTTATCATTTCATAAGAAAAAAATTATAGTAAATATATTAATTCAGGAAAACTTGGCTTATTAGGCAAATCAGGCCTTGAATAGTAGGCTGAGAAGTGAGTTCTGGCTACTAGGTACGACATATATATATATATATATATATATATATATATATATATATATATATATATATATATATATATATATATATATATATATATATATATATATATATATATATATATATGATATTAGTATATCTATTATTACTTTAGTATTCGGATAGGCTGCAGGGCAGCTAGTATTTACGACTGTTGAAGAAGACAGTGTGCAGACGACGTGGCAGTTTGGTGAGGAGGAGGTCGACGTTGAAGAAGTGTCCCCTCCCTTGAGAGGGTGTGAGACCCCCCATTTAATTTTGCCCAGCAAAATTTGACAGAGTTGCCGCAGGTCATGAGAGGAGAGCTGCCGACGATCTCCCAAACATTTATTTATATATCCATTCATGTACCATTTCTCTCTCTCTCTCTCTCTATTACATTAATATATATATATTAATATATATATATATATATATATATATATATATATATATATATATATATATATATATATACCTAGTAGTAGTACCTAGTAGCCAGAACGCACTTCTCGGCCTACTATGCAAGGCCCGTTTTGCCTAATAAGCCAAGTTTTCCTGAGTTAATATATTTTCTCTAATTTTTTTCTTATGAAATGATAAAGCTACCCTTTTCATTATGTATGAGGTCAATTTTTTTTTATTGGAGTTAAAATTAACGTAGATATATGACCGAACTTAACCAACCCTACCTAACCTAACCTAACCTATCTTTATAGGTTAGGTTAGGTTAGGTAACCAAAAAAGTTAGGTTAGGTTAGGTTAGGTAGGTTAGGTCGTCGAAAAAACATTAATT
Organism: Procambarus clarkii; assembly: GCF_040958095.1. Classification (NCBI taxonomy): domain Eukaryota; kingdom Metazoa; phylum Arthropoda; class Malacostraca; order Decapoda; family Cambaridae; genus Procambarus; species Procambarus clarkii. The sequence continues at coordinate 9,985,462 of NC_091165.1, forward strand.
CATGAAAACTTGGCTTATTAGGCAAATCGGGCCTTGCATAGTAGGCTGAGAAGTGCGTTCTGGCTACTAGGTACGACATATATATATATATATATATATATATATATATATATATATATATGTCGTACCTAGTAGCCAGAACGCACTTCTCAGCCTACTATGCAAGGCCCGATTTGCCTAATAAGCCAAGTTTTCATGAATTAATTGTTTTTCGACTACCTAACCTACCTAACCTAACCTAACCTAAGTTTTTCGGCTACCTAACCAAACCTAACCTAAAAAGATAGGTTAGGTTAGGTTAGGTAGGGTTGGTTAGGTTCGGTCATATATCTACGTTAATTTTAACTCCAATAAAAAAAAATTGACCTCATACATAATGAAATGGGTAGCTTTATCATTTCATAAGAAAAAAATTAGAAAAAATATATTAATTCAGGAAAACTTGGCTTATTAGGCAAATCGGGCCTTGCATAGTAGGCCAAAAAGTGAGTTCTGGCTACTAGGTACGACATATATATATATATATATATATATATATATATATATATATATATATATATATATATATATATATATATATATATATATATATATATATATATATATATATATATATATACACATATATATATACATATATATATATATATATATATATATATATATATATATATATATATATATATATATATATATATATATATATGTCGTACCTAGTAGCCAGAACTCACTTTTCAGCCTACAATGCAAGGCCCAATTTGCCTAATAAGCCAAGTTTTCATGAATTAATATATTTTCTCTAATTTTTTTCTTATGCAATGATAAAGCAACCTATTTCATTATGTAAGAGGTCAATTTTTTTTTATTGGAGTTAAAATTAACGTAGATATATGACCGAACCTAACCAACCCTACCTAACCTAACCTAACCTATCTTTATAGGTTAGGTTAGGTTAGGTAGCCGAAAAAGTTAGGTTAGGTAGGTTAGGTAGTCGAAAAGCAATTAATTCATGAAAACTTGGCTTATTAGGCAAATCGGGCCTTGCATAGTAGGCTCAGAAGTGAGTTCTGGCTACTAGGTACGACATATATATATATATATATATATATATATATATATATATATATATATATATATAAATATATATATATATATATATATATATATATGTATGTGTGTGTGTGTGTGTGTGTGTGTGTGTGTGTGTGTGTGTGTGTGTGTGTGTGTGTGTGTGTGTGTGTGTGTGTGTGTGTGTTCATGTAGCTTTTCGTTAGTAAATTTCATGTAATTTTATTGATGCGTTTGAGTGTGCCTCCATATTATCTCTACGAGCATTCACGAGTGATATTATAACCCCACCTATTGAACAGTAAGATTTTATATGAAAATATCCTAGTGGCTGGTGGTGTTAGAGCAGCACAGACATTTATAGAAACGTACCCTAGGCTGGTAATCCTGTTTCAATGCTGTAAGTACAGCAACACCTTTGCTGTCAGGCAACATAGTGCATAACCACTGAACTGCATTGCTGGGGTGCAGAGATATTAACCCAGCTGGCGACCTTATTGAATAGTACAGAAATATAGGAGAGGAAGAGGGTCCTGTGACTCCTTTTGTTATGGCAGACAAGACCCAAAGGAAGGGCTGTTGAAGGTAAACCTGAGTCTTCCTTCACTCCTCCATGGGGCAAGGCCGGAACTGCTGGTAGCAGTTGCCCCTGTGGTTGACTGAAGGGCTCCCAGAGTGATCAGTGGCACCCAGGTGATGGGAGCATAGACCTGCGGTGGTGGGCATTATGTGGTCCTCACCTTTGGGATCAAATGATTCTGGTGAGTTTCGTGAGTCAGATAGATTGACCTTCTTTCCCCTGTACCCTTAATAGTAGCAGCCCCTTAGCCAGCCCACCCCTTGTAACAAAATTGGCGACCTTGCCAGGATACGTTCATCAAGTTACAGTGATGCCAGGGTCCGTTAACAAGAGACAGTGTTGCCAGAAACTCCATGATTTTGTTGCCCCTGCTATTGAAACCGAAACAGTGAAATTAGTGGGTGTTGTTGTGTATGCTCAGTGGTGTAGAGATAGAGGACGACATGGTGAATGAATTCGTCGAGACTAAGGATGAGAGCATGCTAGAGGAGTGCACCAAGGCACAACTCCATCTTGTAGACAACCATTTTGGCACGGTGGGATGACCTCTAGGTAAAGGAGCGTGACTTGCCAACTTTCGAATCTCAGGAGGCCGAGGCGTTCTTCGAACACTTCGAAAGGATAGCGACTTTGAAAGTGTGGCCAGAAGATGATTGGACTGCACTGGTCCAGAGCAGGTTGACCGGTGAAGCCCGGGAAGCCTACAACATGCTGGACCTAGAGGAGTGTGCTAGGTATGACGCGATCAAGAGTACGGTACTCCACTCATTCAGACTGACTCCGGAGATGTACCGGAAGTGGTTCAGGGAGAGTACGAGAGCGTCGGGAAGATCATACGCCGAGACAGCCAGGGATATGGAATAGAAGTTCCTAAGATGGTTGAAGGTGGAGGAACTGGAGACAGAAGATGAGATCAAACGACTAATGGTGATAGAGAAGTTTATGTCGGTGCTCCATCCAGAGCTGCGAGTGTGGGTGAGAGAAGCAGGTTTTAACGACCTTAAAGCTGTAGCGGATAGAGCCGACATGCTGGAGTAGGCACTGCATCTCCGGTGGGAGGGACCTCGCAGACACTCGTCTTACACAAGGTCTTGAGGGAACTACATAAGTTCAGGAGGTGCGAGGACGGGTGGGGATTCTCCCAAGACTAGCATGTCCAGTGAAGTAAACCCCCGATTTAAGAGTTCGAGAGAAACCATGAGAAGCTCTCAAGGAGTGAGTGTTAGGCCAAACTCTGGAGCAGGGGCTGCTGCCAGGGAGTCGACGACGGAAAGTCCAAGGACCAAAGATGCGGCGTCTATCATTGGTGCTACCAGGGTGACTGGTAGAGGGTCGCCTCGGCTGGGTGTTTCGACTGTGGGTGGCGTGGACACTGTGCATGAGAGTGCGGTCGCCCACAGGTACGGTGGGAACGTGGCTTTCGCGAGAGTGGGAAGTGAAGAAGCCAGCGATACCGTAGGTAACATGCCAATGATATGGAGAAGAGGATTCACCCCTTTGTGTGTGAGGGAACGGTGAAAATAAGAGGAGCTGATCCTATGCCAGCAAGGATGCTGAGGGATACGGGATCTGATTTCACCCTTGTTAGTGAATCCCTCTTCCCTGAGGACTTCAGAAGTTCCACTACAGGGGGTGGCCCTGATAAGAACGTTGGGGGAAGGTGAGGATGCCCCTTCATGAAGTGACTCTTGATTCAGACTATGGTTGACAGATTCTCGTAGTAGGGGGTCTGTGCTTCATTTCCCAAGGATGGAAGCTCAGGTAATCTTAGGAAACGACTCCTGTGGGGTGATGTACTCACCTAATTGTGCTTGCGGGGGTTGGGCTGTGGCTCTTTGGTCCCGCCTCTCATCCATCAATCAACAGGTGTACAGGTTCCTGAGCCTATTGGGCTCTATCATATCTGCACTTGAAACCGATGTGTTCTTCCGAACTTGATTAAAGGCGAAGCGTGTATAGAGCCCTCTCGACAGTGCAGCACAACGAACGACAGAAGAGATGCAACGGAAATTGCGAGAGCGGCATTTAAGGCATGCATGGTGACGTCGAGACGGGTCATAGGGGAAGATGATGTGAGCGGATCGGGTCACGCCGAGGAGGACATGCTGGGTGACCTGGGGCTTGATCATCTGTTCAGAGAGGAGGCCGGAGGACAAGTGCCAGGTGAAGAAAAGTCGGATAGGAGTATCCAAGTTACTCTCACCAGTCCTCTAGGTTTTGACAGCGCCCATCTAGGTGAGCTGCAAAAGGAAGAGTTTTCAGTGTTGGTGCGGGAGGCGGAAGGAGGTCTCGCCGTACCCGAGTCACCAACTTACTTCTTCATGGAGAAGGGAGTGCCAATGAGGCGGTTAAGACCAGTAAGAGAAGAAACAGGTGATGGTATGCTGAAAGTGAGGCGTCGGGTGGTGGTGCTGACGCGGTACAGAAGCATGGTACTTGAGCTTGCACACTCAGTTGATCCGGCGGGTCACTTAGGAGTGACCAAGAAATTAAACCAGCTTCGGGAGTGTTACGAATCTATGATTGATTCTACCATTATTCGTGATAACTATGTATAGCATTTAATCCTTTCCTTGTTCAGTACTATTATTGGTATGGTATCTAGTTGAGTTCCAGTTAATATTGTATGATTTATATTGTAGCATGCTGTAGTGTGCCTGAGTGGCATTATTTTTGATAGGCTTGTGCAAGTTATTTCTTGTTGGAGGGAGTTGGTGGCTTCTCCGTGGGGGGATGACCATATTTGGATGTTTCCAGTGTGCGGCCTGTTGTCAAGCTAGTGTCAATATTTCAACCTTTGAATAATCCTGTTATTAATTGTAATTAATTTCTGTGATTACTGTAACAGTATTATATACATTTAAGAGTACTGATTATATTGTTCTTTTGTACTTCACTCTGTTAGTAGAGTTTTCACGAGAGTTCATGTGGGTGCTAAGTTGATCTTTTGGTAGGACGCCTGCCTTGCTGGCGGGAGGCTAGCTAGTCACGTGGGTTAGCTCGATGGGAGGAGACATGTTGGAAATAAGTCGGTGTATTTTGTTTATTTTGCTTAATACTTAGTTAATCCTCTTGGTAAGACTATTTTGTGCTACTCTATTGATTCATTCATGTGTTTAAGAGATTGTCTGTGCTCATTAAGTGATTTTATGATATTATTGCATGCTGAAAGATAATTCTGGCTTCTTATAATTTTTACCATTTATTTGTTTGATATGTCTTGTATTGTTTTGCATGTTAATAAGCAGTGACTTTTAATCATACCCTAGTCAAACTTTGAGGCAAGGCCGAAATTATTATATTTTGATTACTGCAAGCAAAAGAACCATACCGAGACTTCAAGGGTTATAACAGGGAGCAATTTTATTGGCCGGGCATGGACGCGGATGTAAGAAGAATCTGCAAGACATGTTTCCCCTGCCAGAGGGCAGGGAAGAACGTCCCTGCCATCCTGAAGGCACCTCTGGTTCCAGTTCCTGCGTTTGGTCAGGCGTTTAAATGCCTAACAATCGACGTTGTGAGACCACTACCTAGGACGAGAAGAGGAAATAGTTACTTGTTGACCATCATGTGTGCTTCGACGAGATTTCCGGAGGAGATTCCAGTGCGGAAGGTGATATCAAGATGCGTCGTGGGGACACCTTCAGCGATTCTTTGCTTGGGTAGGAGTGCCCAAAGAAATCCAATCCAATTGCGAAAGCATTTTCCAGTCGAAGTGGTTTAGGCAGGCTATTGTAGGCTGGGAAATAGCATAACTACGATCGTCACCTGACAGACCTCAATCGCAGGGAGCTATTGAGAGGTTCTACTCTACCCTAAAGAACGTCTTGTGAATATTTTGTGCGAAACAGGGGGGGGGGCGGAGTGGGATGAAGCTGTCTACTGTGACGGTGTTCCCCCCTTATATTTCTCCCACGCCTGCTGTAAGAGTCATATCCACTTTACCCGAGCGTTCTCTACGTCGCAGGCATCAGTTTGTTATATGTGGGAAAGTGTAGTGTTCTCGCGTTGGCGAGTAATTCGTAAAAGAAAAGTATTTTGGCCTGTGGTATAGGCCCTTTAGGATGCCAATATGGCGCTGGCCCCTCCGTTTTGCCGCCAAAACTGTGTGACGTCAGTGGCACCAGATTCGTCACTGACAGTGACGTGGCACAGGGGGCCAATGAAAACCTCCCCTGGCAAATATGACGTCACGAAGGAAGGGGGGTCCGGTTATAGCGCCGCGGTGGCGCCAACAGTCTGAGACAGCACGTCAAGGTGGTCCGACGTGCGCTGGGGGGTCCTGTCAGTAGGGCAGTTTGCCCCGTCTCCTGAGGATTTATGCATCACCGGCGGTCTGCCAGCACCTGTGGGGTCTTCCTTCGTTCATGTATTGGACCAGAGAGGGAATTGACGGAATATTGAGCAACAAGTGCTCCAGGGACAGGTGTTGTGCAAAAGTGGAGTCTAGGCAGTGACGTATGTGACGTCTGATAGCTTCACAGTGATGACGTAGTGGTTGGGCCGATCCTCCGTGAGGGAACCAGTCTGACACGACACGTCAAGGTGGACGGATGTGCGAAGGTTGGTCCTGTCGGATTTGACAGTAGTACCTCGCTCCCGTGGATCTTACGCGTCAACCGTAGTCTGCAAGTACGCCGAGAGGTCTTCCTTCATTCCATGTGTGGACCGAAGAGGGAATTGACGGAATATTGAGCATCAAGTGCTCCAGGGTTGGGTGCTGTGCAGGTGAAGTCTAGACAGTGACATCTGGGACGTCTGATAGCTTCACAGTGACGACGTAGCGGCCGGGCCAATCCACCGGGAAGCAGTGAAAGAAGAAACTAATTGGGAATCAGGACGACTGCAGCTGAGAAGTAAGTTGGCAGCCGTAGTTGGGAGGAGAAGTCGACGGCCGGGAGACTGACTCCAACCCTACAAGACGTTGTGGAGGAGCACGGGCCTGCGGAGGACAGAACACGGAGACGACGCGTTTATTTTGAGACATTGATTGGGTTCCTGGAGGACGCATCATTGTGTGTGTGGGGGCGTTCCCTACAACGAGGCGAGAGCCTGGACCAGGAGCTACAATTCAACTCCCACCGGAGGACAGGTGGAAGTAGGTGATTCTAGTTTCCCTCCCAATTCCCCTTTAGTCAGCTATATATTTAGCCAGAGTATCTTTCATGTCGTGAGCAAGGCTCACCTATGTCTATGTCACAGTAAGGCACAGTTGTGCAGAGCGAGGCTGTACAGAGCTCTCACGATATTTATATATGTGGTGTGTGTAGGCACCTGGAATTATTGAAGAATTGATTGTGTCGTTAATGATTTCTTTCATGTGACATTAATATGATAACGTATGCTAGAGAATATATATATAAGTGTACCAGTTATTGGTGTTAGGCTGTGTGCCCAGTATTTATCTTATTATTATTGTTATTGAGTGAAGTCCAACACATATACATATATAGAGACAAATCTCTATATATGTATATGTTGATGTGTTGGATAACATTTCCATATGTGCAGTGATTAATTGTGTTATCGCCTGCGAAAGGAATTACTGAATCTAAGAACAGTACCGTGGTTAATTGCAGTCATTGTAATTATTATGAAGTACAGTGTATCGCGACAGTATAGTGAAATATCATGTTTATTGCTGTAGAAATAAGTTATTGAACTTGAGATCAATGTGGTGATTCATTGCGTTCTATTGCCATTACAGAAATATTGTGTCGATGACATATATAGTGATTCCTGCGAATTTAAAGAAACAAAGCGCATAACACCAGGAAAACAAGTACTAAGCAGTCGCACGGTGAGAGGGGCGCGGCTCAGCTGATTATGACCTTGACGTGAGGGGGGAGAGTGTTACTCTCTAGGTGCACCTCAGATTTATGAAGAGAGAGTGACTTTCTGCATGGTACTAGATGTTTGGTTGTTGATACGGATATAATACCTTGAAGTTGTTACATTTAAGTAAAATACAAAATACCATTGCGTTTATATTATCCCTCCATATATCTTGATGCTATAGAACAGTTCCATAGAGTGAGAGTATCAGAGACATATACCTGCCTGAGACCTGATCTAATGAGTGAGCTCTCTGCCACTAGTACCACAATTCCACAACACCACTGACGTGTTACTGGACACGTGAAACACCAGTTGGCGACCTTGGAGTTAGTAGTAGAGCCCTTTTCGGGGCGGGCACACGGTTGGGAGTGAACAAGCTGTGTTCCCACTCTTCCTTTGGCTATAAGGCTGGCTGGGGATCGACTGGGAAACTCTCCTGGCGAACAGTGGCGCCGTGAGGATTGAGTGAAGACCCGCAGGGCTACGGTGAGTAACAGTTATCGCTAATACTACTGGGTGGTGTCCATGTAGAGAGAGAGAGACACCCCGACGTTGGCGACCGTTAACAGGATAAAGTACTAGAATATCTTGTTTACTGTTACTCGCCCCTCGTCAAGCGGTTGACGTACCCCGACACTACTCAGCCCTGTTTGCGAGCAGAGATGCTATAGTTGAGTCTCTGGGATTCTCTCCATTCCAACTAGTGGTTTGGGCACGAAGTAAAAAGCCCGTTGTTGATGTTGAAGTAACAGTTGATGGCGAAGAAGACGTTAGTGACAGTGGAAGAGTATGTGCAGAAATTCCATGAACGATTGAAATTGGCAAAGAAACTGGCTTCTAAGCACCTAAAGACAGCTCAAGGGAAGATTTTGATCTGGTACGACAAGAATGTTATCCCCAAGGGAGTTCGAGGTGGGGGCCAGAGTGATTATGTTGCTACCTGGGAGAGGTAGGGTGTCGGAATATCGCTTTGGTGGTCCATACCCGGTCGTCAGGCGAGTGGGTCCTGTAAGTTATGAGATCAGCAAGCTGAATCGCCCCCGCAAGACACGTATGTCATATCAGCCGTTTAAAGCCATACTTCCCAGAAGAGCATGCGAGTGCGAAAGTGGAGGGAACAACACAGTCAGAAGAAGAGAAATTGGTTCTATGTATGGAAATGAACCAAGTGTTGCTAGCAGAGGAAGGAAAGTGGGCCTGTGCCAATTGTATGCATCTATCTAATACAGAAAGTTTTATGCACCTGGAAGATAAACTACATCACCTGGATAAAGAGAAGAGAAGAGATCTAGTAACCCTAATAAGGAAAAACAAGTCGCTCTTCACGGATGTGCCCCGACGACACAAGAGCATGATGCATGAAGTGGATGTGAGCGATGGAAAGTCAATCAAGCAGAGCGCAAATCGGGTGGGTCCTGAGAAGAGGAAGATCATATGACAGGAGGTGGAGTATCTGCTAGCGAATAATCTCGCTGAACCCAGCAATAGTGAGTGAGTAGTGGAAATGACCCCATAGAGAGACCGTTTTGCTTTTCCCAGCGGTTGCTCTGTGGGGCCTTATGTTTTTCGTTACAAATGGTGGCGGTCGGACTATGGGGGCTGTGTGTTTCGTTACCCCGGTGAGATTTCGTTCCCGTCTGTGACCGTTTTCTAAGTTGCATCGTAGTCATAGACATTTTTCCAATAGTCGGTCTAGGGGGCCGGCGTATTTTCAACTTCTAGACCAGCCGTTCTGCTTTTTCCAGTGGTCGCTCTATGGGGCCAAGTTATTTTCAACTTTTTCCCCAACGTTCGGTCTATGGGGCAGGGGTGTATTCATTTTTTCCAATGGTCGCCTCTAGACCAGAGTATGTTTTTAATTTTTTATTCGTCAGTACTTCGTAGTCTCCTGATATTTTCATTCATTTGTCATCCTCTCCCGTCCATCATATAAAATTTTCCAAAATGTGAGATTAAAAGGTTACCTCTTAAACCCCTGCCATTTTGTTCAAGGGGATTAAAAGGCCTGACCCCATCTAGTGTGTTTTTCGTTACCCTGGTGACCCTGCACAGACATCACTAATGGACAATGACATCACCCAGTCTTCATCTTCCCTGTATAAGACCGTTTTCTGTTATGGTGTATTTATTCCCAACCCATACTTATCTGGAAGTTTTATATTTAAAGTGTCCAGCCGAGGATCTTTTATTGAGCATAGAAATTGATGAAATCCGCTATCTCTTATTCATATGAAACACGGGCGAGCAACACAGAGCATGAACTATCATGTATCCCAGCGTTCACCCCTGTTACCAAACCAATATTTACTCAGTTCTCTTTCCTAAATATAAAACTTATCTAATTTATATCCATTGTTTCATGTTCTGTCTCGTGTTGATACTTTTAATAGGCTATTAATATCCCCTTTGTCAGGTTCATTCATCCACTTGCTCAGCCTCTATCAAGTCACCCCCCTAATTCTTCGTCTTTCTAGATAATGTAATTTGAGCTTTGTCAATCTTTCTTCAAGGATCATTTATCAGGCATTGGAAATTAAATGAAAATCCACTATCTCCCATTCGTATGAAGCAGACCCCCCGACATGGAGATTTCAACGGGAATTAAGTAGTATTCCCAAGTGCATATTATTATATAATTTTTCAAAATAGGCTACACAAACACTCCGACATTTTTTATTTAATTCCTCTTTCACGGCTAGTCCTGTGTACGTCTCGCAATCGCTCAAAAACATTCCCCCCCACACCTTACTGTAGCATATAACAAATCAAAATACTCATTCAGTGTACATATATATATGAACAGCATTGAGCAAAAGCTGCTTCGCATGTTTTAAAATAGGTCTTCTGCAGTTACCTTCATTCTGACTTTCTCGTCCCTAATGTGGTTTGATCCATCAAAGGGTACATTGCTTTTAGCCTCCCAAGCAGTTCCAGGGTATCCACCTGTCATTAGCACAATCTCTTCATCTCTCTCAATACCTCAACTGTACTCTGTAAGTGTAATCACAGGCGAAGCTGTGATGTTTTGTAGAATTTCCCTAATGCCATTTGCTCGTATTTTCGCTCATTGCTCATATTTTTCTGTTGTTCAATTTATCAGCCCTACCCCTGATAGGGGGTAGGGCTAGGATAGGGGGTAGGTTTCACAAGTCGAGCCTGGCCTCGGGCCGGGCTTGGGGAGTAGAAGAACTCCCAGAACCCCATCAACCAGGTATCAACCAGGTACCAAACCAACCTTACCTATATTAAACAAAATACATTCTACAGTAATGTAGAATGTTGTTTTGTTGTTTTAGCAACATTACAAAAGCTGCCCCCAGTATAGGGATAAAATATGGTCTCCCATTAACAGATGGGTGTCAAGGCCAACACCAACCCAACTTTTCAACTATGACATCATAAGATGTACAATGAGGCTTTGGCATCCTACGTTTATGTAGTGTATTTAATGCCTATACTTGTTGGAAATAACCAACAGCTTTCATTCATCATTTTGTATTTTAATACAACATCTTTATATTAACAACAAGTAGTTACTAAAATTACTAACTTGTAAATTTAATCATAATAATATTTTCATACTGCGAAATATTTTACCAAATTCTTCCTACTACGTGGTGTTGCATCAGCCCGCCACAGGTAATATCTTCACATATTGTCGGATCTAATAGAGTCCAGGTATATACTTTCCTTTATTAAGGAAAATCGTTTATTAATGACTTTAATTATTTAGCATATCACTGCTTACTGGAACTTGCTTATTTAGTTACATTAACAACTTAAGTGGAAAATATTACAATGTAAAATAATTCTACTTCATATTCCTCTCGTTCATTTTACGCAGTCTTGGTCAACTAAATTGCAGTACGAGAAATTATATTACAACTTAATACATTTATCTATGAAGTAAATATTCGTCATAACTACTTCCTTCCCTAATTAACTTCAAACAAATAAATTAATTTATGCTCGAGGTTCCTACCGAGAGCTATGCGCATGCGGACCCCGAGGAAGGAGAAGGGAGAAGGGAGAAACGACGGCAACCATTTTGCTGAAAGTTACTGTGTTGAGGAGTTCACGTTTACTTCGACTCATAATTACGTCGTCCTTGCAGCAGCAGGTGCCAGAGATCGAGAGTGACTCCTCCCTCATCCAGCACATGTCCCGGCGAGTGTAATGTAGACAATTTCCTAATGATGTTTGTTTATTGGTGTACTTATATCAAACGGGTAGGTTACTCATCGTCAGGACACGAGATAACAACATCACCAATGTTAGTCTTATTTTCGCTTATGTTCCCACTTTTCAATCAGAAATAGTAGTATATTCACTTTAGTCTGGGCACTTTTTACAATTTAATCGTGATTTCAGCTGGAGCTTTAGTGACAAGAGGAAGAATAAACTTCTCTTCCACGTGTGCCCGGACAGCATGTTACAACAAGTGTGACGCCGTGACTGCCCCACACGTCACCCACACACGTCAACAGCGAGTAACGGTGAGGGGGGAGGCATCAGAGTGGCGAGATGTCACCAGCGGGATTCCACGGGGCTCTGTACTCGGAACCATCCTGTTTCTAGTTATGTAAACGACCTTCCAGAGGGTATAGACTCATTCCTCCTTAATGTTTGCCGATGATGCAAAAATTATGAGAAGAATCAAAACAGATGAAGATAGACAAAGACTACAGGACGACCTGGATAAACTGGAGGAATGGTCTAGAAAATGGCTGCTAAAGTTCAACTCAGGAAAGTGTAAAGTAATGAAATTAGGCGAAGGGAGCAGAAGGCTGAACACAAGGTACCAACTGGGAGGTGAAATCCTGCAAGAGTCAAATAGAGAGAAAGATCTGGGGGGTCGACATCACACCGAACCTGTCCCCAAAGGCCCACATTAAAAGGATATCATCAGCGGCATATGCTAGACTGGCCAATATAAGAACTGCCTTTAGAAACGTGTATAAGGAATCGTTCAGGACCCTGTATACCACTTATGTAAGACCAATCCTGGAGTATGCAGCTCCAGCCTGGAGTCCATACCTAGTTAAATACAAGACGAAGTTAGAGAAGATTCAGAGGTATGCCCCCAGACTGGTCCCGGAACTGAGAGGAATGAGTTACGATGAAAGGCTAAGGGAGCTGAACCTCACATCCCTGGAAAACAGAAGAGTAAGGGGAGACATGATAACCACCTACAAAATTCTCAGGGGAATTGACAGGGTGGATAAAGACAAACTCTTTATCACGGGTGGAACACGAACAAGGGGACACAGGTGGAAACTTAGTACCCAGATGAGCCACAGAGACGTTAGAAAGATTTTTTCAGTGTCAGTGTAGTTAATAAATTGAATGCATTAAGTAGTGTTGTGGTGGAGGCTGACTCCATACACAGTTTCAAATGTAGATATGATAGAGTCCAATAGGCTCAGGAATCTGTACACCAGTTGATTGACAGTTGAGAGGCGGGACCAAAAAGCCAGAGCCCCGCAAACACAACTAGGTGAGTACACGTTCACAACTAGTTCAACTTAACAGCTAAGCTATCCTAATACTTACGTAGTCATTGATAACCCTTAGTAGATGATTGATCTTCCATAAGGATTTATTTAATTTTCCTAACTCTTTATCATTATGCTATATAAATTTCATGTATAAATTCATGCTTTGTGTTCTACTTTGATGATGAACCAGTATCGGATGATTGCGCTAATAACGGAATATTTCCTTAGCGTCTGTACCACAAATTTTGTGAGAATGAATTTGACTCTTATTTCATGATAATATTCAGTCTTATTAAAATCCACAGGCACTAGTTCGTGGCATTAATTTCAATACACTTGCTCTCCTTAGTTCCTTAGTTTTCCACTTTTTCACAAAAAGTGGTGGTCCTTTGTAGCTATTGTATTCTTCATTATTTAATTTAAATATTTGAGTCAGATCTTCCCACAATACTATCCATCCCCCATCTAACTTAACTTCATCAGAGGTTTAGAATATACATTGTATACGTTTTTATTATTTTTATTGGTAATAAAAGTTTGCATTCTAGTCTTAACCAAAAAATTACAATGGGGGACAAGCATGATATTTTCTGATGTTGGTCATAGCAATCCTACGGCTTGATAATTTTGTGAGCGAGACCAGTTCCTCTGCCACATCAAATCAAGGAAATTCCTAAACTGCAACAGCGATTATTTATCAGTGTAGATAAATTATACACTATATCCCACAGGTGGTTGGCATACATCTAGCAACTCAGCATTCTAATACCTGTATTCATATGCTAGCCATCTACAACTGCAATCATTCAAATACCTGCATTCATATGTTAGTCATCTACAACTGTAATCATTTCAAAAATACTTATATTCATTTGCAATCCATCTTCAACTGTAAACATTCAAATACCTGTATTCATATGCTAGCCATCTACAACTGTAATCATTCATAATGCAGTGTTAAGTTCAAAACTAAAATAGATGCCCAGATGTCGTATGGCGATTTAAGCAGAATCGTACGTCTGGCAGCATGACAGGTAAGCTGACCTGGCAGCCATTCCCCCAGTCAATAGGTCAGTTCAACTCCAGCCCTCACAGCCAGTACAAGAAGCCAGCACCGCTCCTCGACATTTCACCAAACCTCTGTATTATACAAAAGCAATACGCAGCCATGGAAACTTGTCCTTTCTGCAATAACCCAAAACAGGGGAAATTGCAATTGTGTAGTGTAAAGTGCAAAGAATGCAATATTTTCTATACTGCTAACTCGCGTCGTGAGTGTAGTCATGCTGTCCCCTGTGTAATGATAACCCTCGTGGACATTATGATATGGTCTGCATCATCTGCTCTAAAGTGTTTTGTGCCAATCGTAAGTAGTAGTAGTAGGCATCCTTCAGTTTCCAACCCGTTCTCGCACTTTTGTATAGTCAATATTGACTTATTAAATACGTACATATGTGACATACTAAACATACTAGTTTACCTTGAAAAGCTTCATAGAAAACACCGACCTTACCTAACCTTCTTAGTATATTAAGATAAGCATTGTTATTGCTATAGAATAATTACAATTATTACTTAACCTATTATAGGTATAGGTTAAGTAATAGTTGTAATTACGAAGCAATAAGATGCTTATCTTAACATACTAAGAAGGTTAGGTAAGGTGGGTTTTTTCTATGAAACGTTTCAAGGTAAACTAGTATGTTTAGTATGTCACATATGCACGTATTAAATAAGTCAATATTGACTGTAAGAAAGTGCGAGAACGGGTTGCAATCTCGGAAGACTATGGAGTTGTGCCCTAACAGGGCGCAAAGCCTGGGTAGGTAGATATGGAGGAGAAGCTGTTACCCATGCAGCAGGTCCCCCCTCTCCACGTTGCTGAAATTATCCAATAGAAAGGCAAATGCCAATACACATGGTTCCAGCAACGTCGCAGGAGCTGCCAGAACGAGGTCGACGTCAACAACGAACTGCCTTAGGGGCTCCAACTCCGGATTTTTCCTCGAGGTTGACTCCTGAAGCCTTTCCTCAAAAAATGCGTATAGCCGCAAGGCAGCGGAGATTTAAAATCAGGGTTTTCCTTCCCCTAGATGGGCTGCCTTCCCAGGCTATCGAGTCCCATCTACCCGGAGCAGCTGGTTTTAAGGCGCCAGAGGCATGCCCTCGCCCCTTCTCCTGTCGGTAAAAGCAGTTCCGCTGGACTTAAAGACTAAGCCACCCGTGCAGGCCAGGAGTTGGACTTGGTTGTCAGAGGCTATTGGAGACGTATGCCGTATAGGAGCATTTTATAGGTCATGGGAGCTCGTCCCCCATTACCACCCCCTGGCTATGACGACCCCTTGGAACAATCGTAAGTATTATTATTATTATTATTATTATTATTATTATTATTATTATTATTATTATTATTATTGCCAGCATAATTTGCTCACCAGTGCTAATAGATATTTTTGTTTACATGTGGTATATATAGATAGTTCATTTCCAATTAATAACCGTGGTGACTGATGTTGATAATCGAATAAATTATAATTATTTCCATTATTTATTTAAAAATATATAATCTGCAGGATATATCCCCGAAGCATGTCTATTTTACCTGTATTTGGAGGAGGAAGACAACCGCATGCAGTCTTCCACCAGTTCTGATTCAGAGGTTTTAGAAGCTTCTCTGCCTGAACACACTCAATATGAAAGTGAGTCTTTTATTTTTTTACCACTATTCTCCATTATTTATACCTGTTGTGATATTCCCAATATATCATTAACATTAGCTATTAATAGTAATAATAGTATATAAAAAAAAATTTTAGGCTCACCCGCTCAGCAGATAGTTGAAGAGGAGGATTATCCACGTGGAGTAGGGAGAGGTGTTGGAGAGCCCAGCACTAGTCAAGTTCAAACACCACCAGTAGAAGATAGCAACAACAGCAGGAACAGTCCAAATCGTATGTATCATCCTCAATAATTATTTTATTTCAATAACGTTTCATTATTTATTTTATATACATTCCTATATTTAATTTATATTATTTATTAAAATCTAAATTCTTTTGATTTTAGGTAGTCATCTAGAGGATGATGATGATGAGGACTCCCTGCATCTGGTTTGGGAGATCGATTCCAGTTTGGAAGCCAGCCAGCCTATCGCTAATTCTCCACCACCTCAGCATTAGCAGCAGGTAGATGTTGTACTTCCTCCTCAACCAGAAGTTCTAGAAGTGATCAATAATTTCAATGGGGGTTATATACGCCATTCATATAGCATCCCAGATTACATCCAAGGAGATCCTACCCATTATTTAACTATATATCGTGATTATTTTATACGATAATTAGATTCACTGTTTGATGCTGTTCACCCCAATTTCCCTCCTGCCCTATTGATTTACCCTGATTTTTCTTTTAATTTATAATGGCTTAATCAAGAAAATGAACCTGATTTTGAGGGAGAGTTGCCTATAAGGGCTGAGCAACGCACTGTGTCTAGACATGAGGTTAGTGTTGTAGTAGAGCAGTGGATCGCTGAATTGGATAACAAGCTAGAAGAGTTCCTTGCCGAGACAAAAGGTTCGAGTCTAGCTATACAAAGCATTTCAGGATTTTATATCAATTCTATAGCTGTTCAGCATCCTATCCGTCTGGGCGATTATATACCGTATCCAGATAAATTACGTGGTTCAAGACATGTTTTCAACCATAAAGGGGAGCAAAATGCGTGCTTAATCCAGTGTTTAGAGACCTATATATATGTCTAGCTCAGGGGATGAATTTAGATAATATCTACAGACGTTGCAAGTCAGTCAGGTGGTGTCTTAGATTTGTCCGTTGGAGGGAGGATATTGAAATACCTATAACGTTCGATAATATCAATAAAATTTAAGTAAGAATAAATTAAGTATATTTATCTATGTACTTACTCGTGAAGACAATAGGTACTATATTAGTGTAGCTAGGAAAGGTAGGGAAAATTCCGCCCATAAATTACCATTGCTCATGCTAGATGATCAGCATCTCGTCCTTATTAAAGATTTCGATCAATATGTCCGTAACATGCATAACCATTCAAGTAAAATATCAGTCAATCATAATTTTTGCCATTCGTGATTGATTCATTTGTTACCTGATGCTATGCAGGATCATGAAGAGTCGTGTGAAGTGAAACAAACATTGAAATTTTAACCCTGAAGATCAAGTTAAATCAAGTTAAAAAGTTACGGTCGTGCCTTTGTACCGTCTCACACTGCATATTGTGATTTCGAGTGCTTGTTGGACCCCTCCAATCCTCAAGGTATGATTGAGAAGCGTCACAAAGCTGTGGTCTATGCTTATATCATCATCAACAGGAAATTGGACGTGGTAGAGAAATTAACTTATATGTGGGGGATGAACCCGTTAATCATTTTATAGATACGTTGGGGAGGTCATCGAAGAGAATTAAATCTACCATGCCCAAAAACAAAATATCTATGACATGTGCACATTAGCGAGCTTATAGACGTCAGACCACATGTGAAATATGTTATACCCCATTCAAATCAGCTAAAGACAAGCACCGTCACCATGACCATGCCATTGAAATTAAAAATTATCTAGCAGCTTATTGCCGTAGATGCAACATGTGCCGAAATTCCTATAAATATTTGTATACTTTCTCTCACAATGCAGCTTATGACTTTGGGGTAATTTTAAATGTCTAACCGTTAGTGCGGTTAGGGTCTAACCTCCCTAACCGCAAGATCGATTTCGCCTCCAAAGATGGATTTAAGTTCATGAAAGTAGATATTGGTAAACTTCGGTTTATGGACAGTTTTGGCTTTTCTAAATGGTGGGCTGGATAAACTAGATAAAGAACACATCAAGGGTGGTAAACCTACCAGATACACCTCACTTATGCTAGATGACGTCCCTGCAGCTGCCCACCATTTATTAAAGACAGGCATACAGATCTTCTGTTATGATTATATTTCATCTATGGAGAAATTAAATGAGCAGGCTCTTCCTCCTCCCGAAGCATTCTACAATAGTTTAATGCATGAGGGAATAAGTCAGAATGATTATGATCAGGCTAAAGAAGTCTTTAGATTAGCGGAATGCAAGCCCATTGGGGATTATTTGAAGGTCTATTTGAAAGTGGATACTGGACTATTGTGTGATGTGTTTACTGTATGGCGTAAGACAATGCTTGAGCTGTACAAGCTGGACTTTACACATTATATCTCGCTATCCAGTCTTGCAAGGGATGCCTTCTAGTTTAAAAGGCAAGTTGTCTTGGACTCTTTCCGATCCCCATTTATATGATGTATTTCGCAGAAATTTAAGAGGCGGATTTACCTCTGTAGTTCGACAACATACTAGTGTAGAGAATGAGCATACAGGTGCTGATCCCTCCAACAATGATAAACATATTTTATATTTAGATTTCAATGGATTATACGCCACCTGCATGACAGAAATGCTTCCCCATGGCGGAATTCGCAAATTATCTGCTGCTGAACGCGATGATTGACTCCGGCAAAGGATTGGAAAATATTGCATGTGATGGGGATAAGGGTTATTGGGTCATGTGTGATACTAAGCATGTCACACCTGAGGAGGACCGATGCACTGATGATTTGCCCTTAACCCTGTCACACGCTAATATTTCTACTGGTCTGTCTGATTACAGCAAACGCATTTTAAATAACTAAGATCGTAAACTCCCCAAGAAAAATAATAAATTGATCGCCTCTCATCTCCCTTAAAAAGATTACTTGGTTAGTTTAGACACAGAGATCACACTAACGTGATGCATCAAATGAACAAATCCACAAGGGCCATGACGAGGATTCGAAACTGCGTCCGGGAACATCCCAGACACTGCCTTAATCAACTGAGCTACGACAGGGTTAAAAAGAGTTGAAACTGAAGTTCTACTGAACTTACTGAATCCCGTAGCCTCTCCGAGGCACAAACCATTTGATGCATCAAATGAACAAATGATTTGTTCATTTGATGCATCATGTTAGTGTGATCTGTGTGTAATGATGTAAGGGCGAAGAGGGAGAACGGCCTATTGACATAGCTCGGGTGCAGGGGGGAGTTGTGTAAAACCCTGGTTTGTGCCTCGGAGAGGCTACGGGATCCAGTAAGTTCAGTAGAACTTCCGTTTCAACTCTTTTAACCCTGTCGTAGCTCAGTCGAATAAGGCAGTGTATGGGATGCTCCCGGACACAGGTTCGAATCCTCGTCACGGCCCTTGTGGATTTGTTCATTTGGTTAGTTTAGATTTATTGCAGATGCTGATGAAACTTGGATTGGATGTTGCTAGGGTAAATACAGTTTACGAATTCAGACAAAGCAAGTACCTCAAGGAATTTGTCGAAACAAACGTCTCGAGAACGTTCAAATACACCTTGCACTATTAAGGCGAGGTGAAACCAGCTTTCAAGCTGTTCTCTAACGCAATTTACGGCAGGAGTTTAACCAATGTGAGCAAATGTTGTGATCAGCATTATTTAGTTACATCACGAGCCAAATTTCAGAGGCTTGCCCATAACCCGTTCTTCAAACGATGCATTTTGCTGAGTGAAGACAGGGGGTCATTTGCACGGTCAAGAAACAATCCCAAATACTGTGACGGTGTCCCACCCCTATATTTCTCCTAACCCAGCTTGAAGAGTCATATCTCCATAACCTGAGCGTTCTCTGATATCAAGGGAACATTTTCATATGTGTGAGAGTGTGGAGCATTATCAGGTTGGCTGTAAAATTGCCATTTAAGTGTGATTATGCAAGGGGCTTATGCCCTCTTGGGCACAAGATGGCGCCGACCCGTTTTGTTTCCCTCAAAAACGTCGTGACACCTCCCGGCACCTGATTGGCCAGGTGAGGTCACGTGCCGGAAGTGACCAATGGCTAGAGCCCTTGGGCAGTTTGACGTCACGAGGGGAAGGACCCCAGGGGCGGCTGACGCCTGGGCAGGGGAGTACGTCACGAGCCGCCCTAGAGTGTGGACGCGCTCAAGTGAGCTCCAGAGCTTGAGGCCAGAAATCCCCCTACCAGTGGATTTAAGCATCGCTTTAATACTGGAGACATTCTGTGGAGTGCCAGGAAGCAAGGATTGGCCGGGAATAGAGAGTCAATAGCTTTATATTCAAGAATCTGTAGCAGGAACGGACGTGGGAGCTGGAAACGTCTGGGAAGAGCGGCGAATCACGTTCTACACATCAAGCGAGTAGCGACGGCCGGGTCGAATCTACTGGAAGTGAGACAAGGGGAACCTCTACTGGACTGCAAGTGTGTCTCCAGCGCCAGTGAGAGGAGGAAGAAGACGACGGCGCAGGTATCTGACTCCAGTACCCCGAGTGAGAGGAGGAAGGGGATCGTACCTGCCGGGTGTGAGTACGGCAAGGACGCAATACTACGAGAACGACTGAGGAACTTGTGTGTGTGGGGACTGATCAACGGAAGAACAGAAGCCAGGACCAGGAACCTCATCATCTCTCGCCAGAGCATGAGTTGGCTTCGTAAAGGAATGAAGTAAAGTAGATAGTTATCCCTTCCTTTACCCCTTTGATTAAGGTTAGCTAGGATATTTTATATATCGTGAGCATTTCTTGTTACCATTTATTGGCTATGTGATAGTGTTAAGCTAGGAGCCAAGGAGCCCATGTAGGCATAAATTGGTAGTGGAACATAAGTACGTAGATGCGGTGACGTTAGTGTATCTGGGAATAGTAGCTGGTTCTCAAGGAGCCAGAAATGAATTTTGAATCGTCCAGCTGATAGTGTTGCCAGAGGCGTGAGGTGTGTCCCCGCCGGTCTAATGGTTGGAGCCGCCAGCTGATTGTGTTGCCAGAGGCGCGAGGTGTGTCCCTGCCGGTTTGACAGTTGGAGCCGCCATTTGATCATGTTGCCAGAGGCGCGAAGTATGTGCCCGCTGCCTGACGTGTGGACCCAGTCAGCTGACCGTGTTGCCAGAGACGCGATGAGAGAAGGTTGCCGCCATCGGAAATTTCCACCTGATTTTTTCTCTATACAAGTGTATATATTTTTCTTCAGTAAATTTTAATCTTACCTATGTGTTTGAGTGAGCCTCCATTCTCTAGGGCTATTTTGAGTGCAACCGTTGGTGTCACCATGCACTGCACATGAGATTGCATCCTTAAATTAACATAACTAATGAGACCACTGACGTGTTGCTGGGACACGAGTATAAACACCCAGCTGGCGACCAGATAACTAAGAGAGAGCGTCCCAGTGTCAGGACGGGCAGGTTCAGATGTGTCACAGGCAGACTTGAACCTCTCCACTCGCTAGGGGGTATATATAAGGCCAGCCCTTAGTTGACTGGGGGTGCCCCAGGGCGGGCAGTGGCGCCTGGTACTGAGGGGCGAAGACCCATGGGACGACCCCAACCATAGGTAGGAGGGGGTGAACCCTAACAATACACCGACGTACCTGGGGTTCCATATCCTGCAAATAGCTAAAAAGGATCCAGTATAATTTTTGGTATAATACCGTTAAAGCTCATTATGGAGACAAAGCTAGATTGCTGTATATGGGCACAGATTCTTATCTGAATGAATTGACCTGTCCAAATGCTTTTGAGGAATTGAATAAACTGCCTTTATCTCAGCACATGGATTTCAGGAATGTCCCTCCTGAAAATCCATGTTTTGATGAATCTCGCAAAGATCAACTGGGTTTGCTAAAATCAGAAGTTGGAGCTAAGATCATTAAGGAACTTATTGCGCTAAAACCCAAAATGTTCTCCATTCTCACTCAAGATCAGGTTCAGATTTGTCGTTGCAAAGGAATTCCCACTTATCATCAGTCTAAACTTACTCATTTGACTTTCCAAAGTGCTTTAGAGCACTTTGGAAGTGCTCTATTGGGCAGCAGTTACGGTCCAGATCAATTAGAAATGTCAAAGGACGTATGTGTACCTGTCTCACTACAAAACGTGGACTGTCTGCCTTTGACGATAAATGTTATGTACTGAGCCCTACACAATCTTTGGCGTATGGACACCCCGATATCCCTCAAGCGGAAATTCAAGAAGAGAATGAGGAGGAGGAGGTACCTGGTGCTGCTGCACCTGCTGCACGTCCTGTAAGACGTGGATTTCACCCCATATTCAATATGTGGGGAAAACGCGATGCATTGGTAAACAAGATGTATCCTCGCAACATGTAATTAGTGTCTGAATAATTGGTATTGGAAAAAATTGCAACCTCCCTAACCAATCACTGGTGTTGGAAAAATGTAACCCCCTAACCTATCATTGATTTTTGAAAAAATGCAGAGCCTGACTTATCACTGATGTTTTGAAAATGCAGCCCCCCCAACCAATGTTGAAAAATGATGATGTTCTGTTCTATGTAAATAAAAAATTATGAAATGTATTCTTTGATGTTTTTATAAAACCTTAACATGCTTTATATGTTTGTTTATATGTAATAAAAATTATGAAATGTTTGCTTTGATGTTTCTATAAAACCCCCCATTCATGTTTAAATATGATGTCTTTATCATACTTATTTCAGTATGAACCCAACACGAGTCATGGATAGTTCCCCAATAATGGAAGAACAACTCGATATTTTTAATGAACCTATTAGAATAATTATTGTAGGATTTTCCAATGGTAGTAAATCTCATTTGTGCACTAAACTTGTTCAAAATTACCATCTGAAATTCTCTAGTATTATTATTATATGTGGGGGCAGTTATAGAGTATTGCCAGACGCTCTAGTAATTAACAAGAAAATAATAGCTCATCTTGAAGTTATCAACCCTTTAGATGAACTTACAGATGTGTCTCCTATTTCAATTATTATTGATGACTTGTTCATCGAATCAGCCTAAAATTGTGTCTGATATATTTTCACTAAAAGCAGACATCTTGCTATTTCATGTATATTAGTCACCCAAAATATATTTTTATCTGGTAAATATGCTAGAAGCATAAGCTTAAACGCCCCCATTTCATACTAGTGAAATCTAGAGATTTAGCTCAAATTGAGACTTTAGGGCGGTAATTATTTGGAAAACTAGATTCTAAAAAGCTTTTAGATATATACAAGAAAGCCATTAGTAAACCTTATGGGTATTTATTTGTTGATTTAGGAGTAAAAGTCTTAGAACGTATTACATTCCGTAGCAAAATTGTAGGTTAGAAACCATACGAAATTGTATACCAATGGTGAACGTACTAGATGCAAATATAACCCCACAACCACAAGGAGAGGTTAGGGGGGGTTGGGTGTATAGGTTGCATAAAACAACTAAATCCATACAATCCGATATCACTTTAGTAGAAGATGGAGAACGTACTAGATAAATATATATTATAACCCGGCATCCTCAGGGGGTTAGAGGGGTCTATAAGTTGGATAAAGCAGCTAAATCCATAAAGCAAGATATCACTTTATTAGATGTCAAAGATTACTTTAAATCGTCTAAAGCTTACACATTTCACGCATTAAAACCTCGCAAATTTCAGCGACGAAAGGTACTGAGTCCTAAACCTGATATCATAAAAGCGTATAACACAACACCTCACCGAGGGTTAGGACTCCAGTCGACGTTCATGCTATAACACAACACCCCCCGAGGGTTAAGTGGTCGGACTCCTGTTACGGACCCGGATTCAGCGTCCGAGCCTGGAGCAGTGACAAACACGCCATCTGTGGGTCAGCTCCCGAAACCCCCGCCAAACGAACGACGACACCTAGTGAGGACAGCGTGTACTGGCCTCGAGGACCAGTTTCCAGTCTGGTTCAGCGCTCAACACCGCCGCTCCTGACCTCTGGTGAGGTGGTGCTCCGACGACAGCGCCATCTATGGGCTGGATATGTCGGGCGTTTGTATCTGAGCCTGTGAGTGTGGTGTATTAGTGTCCCAGTTATTGATGACGTGTCTGTTTACAGAGCCGACCTGGGACCACTGTGTTGAAGGTGAAGTCAGTCTACCCGAGGCAGCCAGTCTCCATACCTTGAAGTTTGCTGCAGTTGTTGTGACGTCGTCCCCCCCGGAAGAACACTGTGGTGTGTTAAGCCTGCCAGTGGAGTGGCAGTGGAAGGATTTACCCGGGACCGACGGTTGGAGACGATAATCCACTGGGGTATTGAGGACAGGAGGGTGATTGGTGATATCACACGAGACTCCTGTCTAGGGCGTACCCCTTTTATCGTTCGTGGAGTGGCCGTACCAGCCTTGTTGGCTCAGTACCTGCCAGCAGACCTGCTGGACGTGTGGTTGACGGCCTCCACGACGGTGCCCCCAGTGGACCTGTGTTGTGGCTGACCTGTGGCCAGGGTAGACTCGGCGTTCTCAGAGGACACGTCTTGAGGCCACGAAGAAAGCACCGCGGACTCGGCACCTAGCTTCTTAATCAAGAGTCTTCAGCAGAAGACTAGTTTGTGCATGATCCCCTTTGTAAAGTGTTAATACCCCTCCCCCTTGTGTACTCTATTATTTTATATATTTAAATGGTGATGGTGAAGATTATATTATATTAAGTTCTTAGCTTTCTTTCCCTACTCCCTTTAAGTTACTTGCGTCACGGATCTCATCCCTTGATAGCCACTACTGGCTTGGGAACGGATACTTATATCTTCCTCTAACAACATCAGAGTGAGAACCCCGTTGCGTCCCGAGAGGGCCGTAACAACTCCCGTCGACGTTCATACTTTATTTCGTCCACAAGATATAAAGAAACAGATCAATCTCATGTATAAAAGTAAGGGTAAACATAAAGCAGGCTGTAGTACTATACTAGCTGTGGGGAATACAATTCGCATCACCCTCTCAAACCGAATTTCGACATTCAAGAAAGGCTTTACTAGACAAAACATGGAAGAAATTTTTAGAGTTACTTGTAAAGATAAAAGCCAGCTTATCCCATTATATATTTTACAAGATTTGAACAACAAGCCAATTGACGGTGGGTTTTATAAAGAAGAATTAACCCTAGCCCATTTACCAGCTGCATTTAATATTGAGAAGGTGCTACATAAACGCACATTGTCCCATAATAAATTACAGTATAAAATAAGGTACGAAGTCTACGACTCTTCATTCGATCAGTGGATTGATGCTGATGATTTGTTGAAGATATGAAGAAGCCATTAGTATACAAGTACAGAGAGTTGGTGACCTTGCTGAGTAAACTTAATTCCTCTGCCAGGAAAAAAATAATTGCTCAATTTAAAACCCACATATTCATTGCTTGTCAAAGATTTTCAAAAAATTTCTGAAAAATAGGCTTCCGGTTAAAAAGAAAGTTGTAGTTAAATTGAAGAAATACAGAGACACACTGCATTCACTGGCTTGTAAGAAACCCTCAATTTCGAACAAAAAACGCATTTTGTTGACTCGCAAAGGCGATAGTATCCTAGGTATTTTATTACCCATAGCTGCTAGTTTAATTAGCAGACAATGTAACAAATAAAATGAAAGAATGTTATCTAGTACCTCGTAAATCCATCGATGAGGGACCTGCTAAAGTAGTAGCAAAGAAAGCAGAAGTCCCAACAGTAGCAACACCAGTAGCAGCTTCAGTACGAGCTAATTCTGCAATACTACATTTGGTTCATTTAAAATTGAAAGCTAAAGATCATGATTATGCCAGTTCAATGTTGAATTATTTTGATAAAAGCAAGATGGTGCAATGGGAATCTGCAAATGCCAGTGACTGGGTTAAACATAATTTATGATATTTTAATTAAAATGACGATTCATCGATCTATATTCCCACGATAAAAATTACCGCTGGTTAAATTATTCATCTCTTTAACCTCAACTCCACGAGAAATGTTCAGGAATTCAGAATCTCGTAAACAAGTATTTGATGATGACGCACCAGTAAGAAGAAAACAGGTGTATGCTCCTACTATGACTGCTGCAGAAGCTAAACGCCCTAAAGTTGGAGGAGGAGCAGCAGCATGGCTACCATATTAAAGATGAGTGTATAAATAGATGTGCTGTTTTGTTTTTAGTTTATTCATTCATAGTCCAGCAATGGATTCTCACGTTATTTACGCTACTAGTGTTTCTAATAGAGATTTATTTCCTAATAATGAACCCAGTGCTTTTGAAAACCTTATATAATCAGCTAGTGCTAGATTCTAGACGTTCCTACGAGATGTGTCTCCAGAATATATTATGGTCTTCGGCATATTACGTAATAAGATCAGATGATCTGGAGAGTTATATCCGTGTGAGAATTATGTACCTAGATGCTAAAGGGATACGTTAAAAACATTCTAAACTTCTACCGAAAACTAATATTTTAGCTGGTAGTATAAAGAAAATTATATTTGCCATCAATAGTGAAATTACCCATTTTTTTTCACTGAACGACTTGAGTTTTGTATCTAATGTCTATAATACCCATTTCCCAAGATATGCAGATACATATATTAAATATGGTTCGATTTCCAATAGGATAAAGTTTAATATCACGAGCAGCGATGAGAATTTATTGTATTATGGCGATAATCGACTAGTATGCAGGATTTCCCAATCTTTTGGGGCGAGTATTGGGAAGGTTTTAGGAACTAATCAACATAAAACTTATGATATTATATATTCCTACACAAGAATTATTTGGAAGAAACTCCAATATCTGACACTTTCCCTACCCTCCGTAACCCAGTGGCATGATGGATTACTTGTGTGTTTATTGCAATAAAATAGCATCCACAATGTACGGCAATTTATTAGTCAATAGTGCCTTTGAAGGGTGGTGAAAGCACGAATAGGAAACTATGTAAACCTTTAAATACTGGATAGTATTGGATAGTATAAGTACTGCAGTAACAAATCCTAATGGAACCTCTATTTATTTCGATAAACGAAGAAGCACGACAGCTGCTTTACATATACGACCCCGAATTGGGTCTATATAATAAGGATATTACAGTTCCAAGCCTCAATACCCATCTGCTAGCTACAAAATGCGTGTCAATTTCATTTTTCCGTCTGTAGATGAAATATTATTCTTAATTAGTCCACCTGCCTCATGTAAAGAAGGTGGGCTGAGTGGTATTAGAATATTTAATAGGAGTCATATAAGAGGAGGTGGTATATTTAGTTTCCTCACTGGTTTAGCCCGTAAAGCAGCTCCATTTTTAATGAAGACACTCGCTCCTGCCGTCTTAAGTGTGGGTCAGAATGTTTTGCAAGACATGCGAACAGGTGAACAAACATTTAAAAAGTCAATTAAGAAGCATGGGATCGAATCATTGAAGGGAGTAGGATGACAGATTTTAGGTGGTGGTAAAAGGTGGAAAACGTTTAAGAGAAGACTAAGGCCACCAAATTAGCACTTATTCATTGTTTCACTAAACAGAATAAGAAAAAGAAGAAGAGATATAATGACGTGTTTGCTTAAAATGTAATTCATTCCCCCTCATAGCAGCCAGCATGAATACTACTACTACACTAGGAGCGGGGCTACAATCTCCTTTGGAAAGTTATACAGTGTCGGTAACAGATGGATTTCCCAAACTAAATACAGAGTGTATGATTGAGTCCACTATAGCTAGTGAGAAAAATATAGAAATTTTACTTGTTAATTTAAGAATTAATAAATTTAAAGACTCATGTATCAAATTCAGGATCCCTGGCATTCCTGGTCATTTCCTGGATATGTCAACCCTAGCCCTAAAAGTGGGAATAGAATTAACAGAAGCTGACACCGCAATAGACTCGGGTAAAAAAGTGACAGTAGCCAATGGATTATCATAAACACTTTTTAAAACAATGGTGGTGGTGTATTTTAATGAACAAGTTGTTGAAAGTAATTCTTTATTTTCATATTGGGCATACATAAAGCTGCCAAGACTCTTTCTAGATGTAAAATAGATCGTTTTAAGCATCTAGCCCATTTATATAAAGAAGAGGCGTTAATGATACTCAATAAAATTGATACACAATATTTTGACACGACCACCATTGATCAGGATGAGAAAATGGCCGATATGAAAGAATAGGGCATTTTAACATGCTTTAAATTATTGCTGGATATAGCATCTATTAGTGAATATTTACTGGATAACTGTTATGATCTCAGCCTACAGGAGAAACGAGTCGTCCCCTTGAGAGTTATTCGACAAGCCTGACCTAACCAGAAGGTCTAAGAAATATAGAGGTGATAACACATGTAAAATAGTTGCTTGGATTCAATGAACAATTTAAGATTATGGGCAGTAAATAAGGAAATAGATAAATGACTGGTTAGGAGATGTGGATAATTTGTAGGAGACGTGAGGCTCGCTTCTGGAGGGCTTTGACCTCACTTGAGCGCCAGACATCGCAGGGGGAAAGCCGCACTCCGTTGAGCTCCCGTCAGAAAGGAACCCCTAGTGATATATCTCCAAGAGAAGAGAAGTGTGCAGACGTGCCAGCTGTAGAATCGAACTGGGAACGTTGTGGTCTCAAGTCCTGGTCGACGAGGAGAGTATTAAGTTGCCCAAAGACATTTTCGTGGGCTGTGGAACGCCCTGACCAGGCTCCGTCAGAGGCAGGAGTGCCCTCTACGAGACAATCTGTGGTAAGCACGATTTAAGCCAGTTCATAGTGATTGCTTGTAATTGGTTGTGTGCCCAGCGACAGTAGCAATGTTTATTGATGAGTTAGAAATGTTTTGGTAAGGCAGGAAGCCTAAATAAGAGGACGGAGATGAGAGAGACAGCTGGAGGGGCGAGCAGAACGTCCTCTCCCGTCGACCTCTTGAAGCCAACTGACCGGTGGAGAAGAGTGTGGAGGCTTGCCGGGCGAGGTGGAGCATGGACCCGCCCAATGGGGAAGTCCACTCTCACAGTATGTAGAGGACAAATAGAGGTTCGAGGCAAACATATTGTGTGATTATTTTTGTTTATGTGTTAAAGGGGAAACATTTTTATTGGAGTGTCGATGGGTTGCAGGTTTGTCTTTGGGGAAGAAGTTGCTGAGAACTTCGAAGCCAGCACAGATGAAGTAGTTGATGCGACTCCAAGGTAGTGGAGGAGAGGACCTCGAGCTGTGAGGAGAAGCAGTGAAGAGGAGTGTCACGTGCTTCTGTAGAGGTGGTGAAGCACCATAGTTGCTCGAGGGAACCTCATGGTGTAGCAGCCAGGAGAGCTGTGGAGGAACCTAGCAGAAGGGTGAAGCACCGTAGTTGCTCAAGGAAACTTCATAGTAGCAGCCTGGAGGAGCTGCAGAGGATCCTGGTAGTTAAGCCCGGAAGAACCTGAAGATATCAGGGTAGTGAACTTCCAGAGGTGGAAGGGAAGTTCTGGTGGATTACTTGTAGAGAGTTGATAGTGTTTGGTTGTCATTAGCGTGCAAGACGCAGTGAGAGGTGAGTGATTGTTTGCATTCTTATGTCAAAGAGTGTTTTATACTGAAGTTTAGAGTTACAGACGTAGGCTGGATTACCTACAGATGTATGTGTTCTAGGACTGATAGAGTGATCGATTGATCATTGTTGTGTATCAAGGAACATTTATACTGATATATGTTATTGCATTCACATGCTGATTTTCCTTGTACACATTTATATATATATATATATATATATATATATATATATATATATATATATATATATATATATATATATATATTCTCTTGTTGATAATGTAACAGTGTAGTATAAGACTTGATCTACTTGAAGAGGTAGATAGTATCAGGTGGGGAATCAGAAGATAGGATACCACTTGATAGGCTGATGATAGAGTTCTGATGGTGTTGGAGTGCAACCTGATTGTAATAGTATAGAGTATAGGATTCATTATTATTATATGTGTGTATGTATTGTGTATGTGCTTTGTCCAGTAAATGTATTCCAATTTGCTGGTGTTTGCCCTTGTCCTAGTGAGGCTTCCCAGGAAATAGTAAAGAAGGAGAGAGAGAAAGAACCAAGAACCACTGCTGCGGACAGGGTAGAAGGTAATACTAATGAGTCAAAGGGGGACTGAGGAGATCATATCACCTAAGGAGAGAGTGGGGAGTCACAGCGGCTCGAGTGGGTGTGTGCACGTGACAACGAGGCTAAGCGTTGGAGCCGCATCCCCTAAACGTGTGACGTTGAGTCCCTCTCCAAGAGCCAGAAGCGCCAAGGGTGATCTCCTAGAGAGGTATAAGCCTTCTACCGAGTTGTGGGTTGGGTTGTGCGTAGAGAAGGATCAACGACGACAACACCACCAACACACAACTATATGTGACAGTGTTCCCTCCCTTATATTTCTCCCACGCCTACTGTAAGAGTCATGTCCACTTTACCCGAGCGTTCTCTACGTCGCAGGCATCAGTTTGATATATGTGGGAGAGTGTAGTGTTCTCGAGGTATCGAGAAATTGGTAAAAGAAGAGTATTTTGGCATGTGGTTTAGGCCCTTTAGGAAGCCAATATGGCGCTGGCTATTCTGTTTTGCCGCCAAAACTGTGTGACGTCAGTGATACCAGATTGGTCACTGACAGCGACGTGGCACAGGGAGCCAATGAAAACCTCCCATGGCGAATATGACGTCACGAAGGAAGGGGGGTCCGGTCAGAGCGCCACGGCGGCGCCATCAGTCTAAGACAGCACGTCAAGGAGGTCGGACATGCGCTGGGGGGGGTCCTGTCAGTTGGACAGTTTACCCCGTCTCCGGAGGATTTACGCATCACCCGTGGTCTGCCATCACCTGTGGGGTCTTCCTTCGTTCATGTGTTGAACCAGAGAAGGAATTGACAGAATATTGAGCAACAAGTGCTCCATGGACAGGTGTTGTGCAAGAGTGGAATCTAGGCAGCGACGTATGCGACGGCTGATAGCTCCACAGTGATGACGTAGTGGCTGGGCCAATCCTCCGTGAGGGAATCAGTCTGACACGACACGTCAAGGTGGTCGGATGTGTGAAGATTGATCCTGTCAATCTGACAGTAATACGCCACTCCCGTGGATATTACGCTTCACCCGTAGTCTGCAAGTACGCCAGAGGTCTTCCTTCATTCCATGTGTGGACCGAAGAGGGAATTGACGGAATATTGAGCATCAAGTGCTCCAGGGTCGGGTGCTGTGCAGGTGAAGTCTAGGCAGTATCGTCTGGGACGTATGATAGCTTCACAGTGACGACGTAGCGGCTGGGCCAATCCACTGGGAAGCAGCGAAGAAGACACTAATCGGGAATCCGAACAACTGAACCGAGACGTAGGCAGGCAGCCGTGGGGTGGAGGAGAAGTTGACGGCCAGGAGACCGACTCCAACCCTACAAGAAGTCATGGAGGAGCACGGACCTGCAGTGGAAAGGCATGGAGACGACGCGTTTATGGTGGGACGTTGATTGAGTTCCTGGAGGACACGACAGGGTGTGTGTGGGGGCGTTCCCTACATGAGGCAGGAGCCTGGACCAGGAGCTACAACTCAACTCTCACCGGAGGATAGGTAGAAGTAGGTGATTCTAGTTTCCCTCCCAATTCCCCTTTAGTCAGCTATATTATTTAGCCAGAGTATTTTGTATGTCGTGAGCAAGGCTCACCCATGTCACAGTAAGGCACCAGTGTGCAGAGTGGGGCTATATAGAGTACTCACGGAAATTATTACTATTATGGGTGTGTGCAGGCACCCGGAGTAATTGATGAATTTACTGTGTTGATAATGTCTTTCATGAGACTTTAATATGATCAGTTATTGAGAGAGTATATATATATATAAATATACCAGTATTTGGTGTTAGGCTATGTGCCCAGTAACTACATTATTACTATTATTAATGTCTATGATTCATATATATATGTATATGTATATGTAGGTGTGATGAATAATATTTCCATGTGTGAAGTGATTAAGTGTGTTATCGCCTACAAGAGGAATTACTGAATCTAAGAACAGTACTGTGGTTAAATGCATTCATTGTAAATATTATTAAGTACAGTGCATTAGTATTATGCATGTACAGTGCTCTAGTACAGTGAAATATCACGTTAAGTGCTGTAGGAATGAGTTATTGAACTTGAGATCAGTGTGGTGATTCATTGCGTTCTATTTGCCATTATAGAAGTATTGTGTTGATGACAAATATAGTGACTCATGCGAATTTAAAGAAACAGGCGCCTCACGCCAGGCAAACAAATAAACGAACATTCGCGCGGTGGGAGTCGCCCAGCTGATTTTGACATTGACGTGAGGGGGAGCATTGCCAGCTTGGTGAGTTCATGATTATTTGTGAGAACGAGCGACTTCCGCATGAAACAGTTGTTTGCTTATTGATATAATCTTGTGATGTCTTAAGTTTTAAGTAAAATACAAAATACCTTGGTGTTTATATCATCCCCTCCATATTTCTTGTGGCTATATAATACCTGAAAGGAAATAGAGTGATAGAAATAAATACCTGCCTGATATCAGATCTATTGAGTGTGTTCTTGCCACTGCTTCCACAATCCAACAAAACCACTGACGTGTTACTGGACACAGGAAACACCAGTTGGCGACCTTGTGGTTAGTAGTAGAGCCCATGCCGGGGCGGGCACACAGCAGTTAAGAGAACAAGTTGTGTTCCCACTCTTTCTCGATCAGAGGCCGGTTGGGATTGACTGGGATACGCTCCTGGCGTACAGTGGCGCCGCGAGGATAGAGTGAAGACCTGCAGGGCTACGGTGAGTGACCTTGAGTATACTGTTACTCGCCCCTCTCATGGTGGTGAACCCCGACATTGGCGATCTCGCCAGGATCACGATCAAGATAAAGGTTGCAGTTGTGGTACTTTGCAGTGGTATTAGGTATCAGATACAGGTTATCACTCATAGCACAAGATGGAGGATGATAAAGTAACAAGGTTCATTGACACTAGGGATGAGCAGGTGCTGGAGGAGTGCACCAAGGCACAGTTACAGTCAATAGCAGACCATTTTGGGATAAAGCCGAGATCTTCCAAAGTGGAAGAGAGAAGACTGGAGATCATGGCACAGCTCAAAGCACGAGATGAAGCTTTGGTGGAGGAACGGCCACAAACACCTGCCAGTATGGGAGAACATCTGAGCATTGGTGGGAGCAGCAGGGGATCCAGCGGAAGCAGGCACAGTGTTAAGCTGGAGATAATGAAGCTGCAGCTGGAAGCACAGCTGAAGCGAGAAGAGCGAGAGGCACAGCAGCGCAAGGAAGAGCGAGAGGCACAGCAGCGCAAAGAAGAGCGAGAAGCAGAGGCACAGCAGCGCAAGGAAGAGCGAGAGGCGCAGCAGCACAAAGAAGAGCGAGAAGCAGAGGCACAGCAGCGCAAGGAAGAGCGAGAGGCACAGCAGCGCAATGAAGAGCAAGAAGCAGAGGTACAGCAGCGCAAAGAAGAGCGAGAAGCACAGCTAAGGCGAGAGGAGCGCGAGCTAGAAGCTAGGCTGAAACAGCAGGAGATAGAAGCTAACAAGGATGTGGAGCTGAAGCGAGCTGAGCTAGGGCTAGCTCCACCTGCTCCGCCACAGCAGGAAGACCGCCGGGTGAGGGAGCGAGATTTGCCGGTCTTTGTTCCAAATGAAGCTGAAGGTTTCTTCGACCACTTCGAGAGGGTCGCCACCTTGAAGAAGTGGCTGAGGGCGGAGTGGGCAGAGCTGGTTCAGGGTAGGCTCACCGGTGAAGCTCGTGAAGCCTACAATATGCTCGACCTCCAAGAGTGTACCAACTACGATGCTGTAAAGAGAGCTGTGCTCCATTCTTTCAAGCTCACGCCGGAATGCTACAGGAAGAGATTCAGGGAATGTACCCGTTCGCCAGGAAAATCTTATGCGGAGACGGCGAGGGACATGGAGAGGAAGTTCCTTAAGTGGCTGGAGTCTGAAGGAGCGAAGTCGGCTGAGGATGTCAAGAGGCTTATGGTCATGGAGAAATTTATGTCTGTGATCTCTCCTGAGATCAGGGTGAGAGTAAAGGAGGCGGACATAAAGGACCTGAGGGCCGCAGCCGACAGAGCTGACAGGCTGGAAGAAGCCTTACGCCCACGCTGAGAGGGACAGCACCGACCGCCCGTATACTCCGGAAATGGTAGAAATTATAGGAGGACGGACGGATGGAGGACAGGAGCGAGTTCTCCCAAGTCCCACCTCTCGAGTGGGGACAACAGAGGATCGAAGAGTGCTGTGGAGCCGGTAAAGAAGTCCCAAGCTGAGAGCTCAGGAGCTGTTGCTGCGACGAAGGAGTCGACGGATGGTGCGAAGAAGACACACGGAGTGATGGCCTCTAGAGGCGGTGCCAGGGCGAGCGGTGGTGGATGGTCTCCGACGGGGAAGATCCGCTGCTACAACTGCGGAGTAATCGGACACGTCGCGCGGGACTGCAGTCGCCCAAAGCAGCGGGGGAACGTTGCTTTCGTGAGGGTCGAGGACCAGATGGCCGAGAGGGTGCGGGATGAACCTGTACTGAGTGGGGAGAAAAGAGTTCACCCATTCGTGTGTGAGGGGACCGTAAGGATGGGGGATGCAGACCCCATCCCGGTGAAGATATTAAGAGACACTGGGGCAGATTTTACCCTGGTGAGCAAAACCCTGTTTCCCGAGGGTTACGAGAGTGCCAGTGTGGGGGTGGCAAGTGTGACCACTGTGGGAGGCCCAGTGAGGATGCCCCTACACCAGGTGACTCTGAATTCTGATTATGGCTGCCAGACCCTAGTGGTGGGGGTCTGTGCATCAATGCCCAAGATGGAGGCACAAGTCATCTTGGGAAAAGACGCATGTGGAGGATATGTCCTCCCGAATCTCGCGAAGGGCGAGGAGTGCATAGAGCACTATAAGGAGACAGGCATAGTGTTAGACGCCTGTGGGGACGAGAAAGGAATCGCCACGGTGGCGTTCCCGGTTTGTGCTGTGATTCCGAGGCAGTGCGACGGACACGGAGGGTGTGGATCTGATAGGGCTGACGAGAAGACGTCCGACAGTCTGGAAATCGATCACCTCTTCATGGGACCCGGAGAACGAGTGGAGGGCGAAGGCAGCCCGGATGGTGAGTTACAGGTGACCCTCACCAGTTCTCTAGGGGTAGACCGCACTCGTCTTGGAGAACTGCAGCAGAGAGAGTTCCCCGAATTGATTCAAGAGGCCAATGGAGGACGTGTTGGTCCTGAGAGGGCCACTCATCTTTACATACAGGACGGCATGCTGATGAGTGTGTTTTGTGCAGAGCAGGGAACTGAGTGTGATGAAGCAGTATGCCCTGCGTTGTTTGCCATGCGTGACGCAGTGGTAGGATCGTTAGGTTTCTCACCTTTCCAGCTGGTGTATGGACAAGAGGTGCGAAGTCCTCTGTCCATGCTGAAGGAACAATGGACACCAGGAGTGACCGTGGGAGCGGTCGACGGATATGTAAGGAGCGTCTCGCATTGGCGGCAGGAATACTGGTTGGAAATCAAACTCATCCGAGGGAAAGACAACGTAGTAGCTGATGTCCTGTCCTGTATACACTAACCAGGCATGACTCTTTTTTTAAGGGGAGGGGTATGTGACGGTGTTCCCCCCCTTATATTTCTCCCACGCCTGCTGTAAGAGTCATGTCCACTTTACCCGAGCGTTCTCTACGTCGCAGGCATCAGTTTGATATATGTGGGAGAGTGTAGTGTTCTCGAGGTATCGAGAAATTGGTAAAAGAAGAGTATTTTGGCCTGTGGTTTAGGCCCTTTAGGAAGCCAATATGGCGCTGGCTACTCTGTTTTGCCGCCAAAACTGTGTGACGTCAGATTGGTCACCGACAGCGACGTGACACAGGGAGCCAATGAAAACCTCCCATGGCGAATATGACGTCACGAAGGAAGGGGGGTCCGGTCAGAGCGCCACGGCGGCACCATCAGTCTAAGACAGCATGTCAAGGAGGTCGGACGTGCGCTGGGAGGGGGGGTGTCCTGTCAGTTGGACAGTTTACCCCGTCCTTGGAGGATTTGCGCATCACCCGTGGTCTGCCATCACCTGTGGGGTCTTCCTTCGTTCATGTGTGTCATGTTCACAGAAAATGGTACCATCCGTTTTCTATGTGCGGCGGCTGAGACGCCAGAGAGAAGGAAGGAAAACAAGAGAGCGTACAGGACGCCCGCCAAGCTTGGTAGCTACTAGTCATGTAATCATATTAAGTATTAAAGTCAGTAACCAAGTCATGACTTTACATCAACCCTACAGCCAAGACTTCCTCAGTAACACACAAACACCACATTGGCGACGAGGATGAACTGTGAACGCAGGTATTTGTTCAGTTTCAAACACAAGGGAGAAGCATGCAGCCTGGAGGAGGAAGAGAAGCTGTGAGCGCCATACCCGATGCTGTATGTTAACCGATGCTGTGTGCTAACCAATGCTGTGTGCTAAACGATGCTGTGTGCTAACCGATGCTGTGTACTACCCAAGCTGTGTGCTACCCAAGTTGTGCTGAAGAAACTGTGTACTGAGGAATCTGCCGACGTTGTGTACGAAACGACGCTTTGATGTGTACAAAACCTGATGTTTTGGTTACGAAACGACGCTTCGTGCTACAAAATTCATCACACTGAACTGACTGCTGTACCGACTGCTGTACCAACTGCTGTACCAACTGCTGCTGTACCAACTACTGCTGTACCAACTACTGCTGTACCAACTGCTGTGCCAACTGCTGTGCTGCTGCTGTGAGTAGGAACAACACATGTACACAAGGGCTAGGTAAGAAGTCAGTTGCTGCTATATTGTGCACTGTTGTGAACTTTTGCATTAAAATGCTTGTGTGCTTTGCAAAATTAAAGTAATTACAGTGAATTCTTGACTAACATATACAGTGCAGTAAGTGTTTAATATTCTGTGGAACATTTAAGTGATAAGTTTACATTTATTCAGTAAAAAATGGCAAATATACCTCAGTTTCCTGCATTTGATCCTGACTGTGACCAGACAAACCTGTCACAGAGGTGGGTCAAATGGCTTAAAAAGTTTGAAAATTTGTTGATAGTTTCTGACATCAAAAGTGCTGAAAGAAAGCGTGCCTTTCTACTTCATTATGCAGGTGATAGAGTTTGTGACATCTTTGACACACTGAAAGACACTGGTGGTGCCAAAGATTATGACACTGCCAAAGCCAAACTAACAGAGCATTTCAAACCAAGGCAAAATACTGCTATGGAAATTATGCATTTCAGGAGAGCAAAACAACTCTCTAATGAAACTGTGGATCAATACCACACACGTCTGCAGGGTTTAGCAGCCCATTGTGAGTTTGCTGATGTTGACAAAGAAATCAAACAGCAAATAATTGAATCATGCACATCTACACGTCTTCGTCGAAGAGCTCTAGAACTTGTTGATGATGACAGTTCTCTTACCAAGATACTGGATATGGCTCGTCGAATGGAAGATGCTGCACGTGATGCTCGTGTCATGGAGTGCAGTGCTAATAACGGTTCTGCCACTGTTACTAACAGTGATGAGGTACGTAAGGTTCAGGGAGGACACCGTGATCAAAGAAGATATCATGGCAAACCTAACAGTAAATTTAGCCGAGAACCACGTCACAACTGGAGTCAAGGAACAAGACTCAAACAGTCACGACGACCCACATCAGAGGGTGTCAACAATAAATGTTACAATTGTGGAGGAGACTACCCACACCAAGATAATGTTTGTCCTGCTCAAGGTAAGAAGTGCTATGAGTGTGGAAAACTAGGTCATTTTGGTGCTATGTGTCGTTCTGCACTAAAGAAACCACAGTCAGTGAATAAAAGCACTGTACGAGGATCAGGTCATAGGGGTCGAGGTTGTAAACACAATATTGCACCTCATATCCAGAATGTTAATAATGTACAAGACAACATTTCATTACAACCAGTCTCAGATGACAGTGAATGTGATTATACTTATGGAGTACAAGCAATCACAGAATGGAATGATCTTCCAAACAACCCAGAGACATGTGTATACATTGCTGGTATTTGTCTCAAAGTTCTCATTGACACTGGATCAAACATTGACACCATTGCTGAGTGCCATTATGAAAAATTTAAAAAACAGTTCCCAAAGCTTGAGAACTATAATGGCAAAGCCACTGCCTATGCTTCAAAGGTAGCCTTGCCAGTGATTGGAACTTTAACTGCAGAGATTAAGTCAAAGAATGCAATGCTCATTACTACATTCCATGTTGTTAGGAATGCAAAGGAGTCTTTACTCAGTTACAAGACTTCAACCAAATTGGGGCTACTTCAGCTTTCTAATGCTGTAGCAGTGGAATCTGCAAACAATGTTGATGGTATTGTTGCTGAATTTTCTGATCGATTTAAATCCATAGGTTGTTATACTGATAGCAAAGTACATCTGCATATCAACCCAGATGTAATTCCAGTTGCCCAACCACATCGCCGACAACCATTCCATACTCGCAAGAAAGTCGATGCTGAACTGGATAGGCTGATAGAACTAGATATCATTGAACCAGTAACAGGCCCAACACCATGGGTAAGCCCAATTGTCACTCCACCAAAGCCGAAGAATCCAGATGAGATACGCATTTGTGTGGACATGCGTGTTCCCAACAAGGCAATAATGCGTGAACGCCATCCTACACCCACTGTAGATGATATGATCTACCGCTTGAATGGTGCAACTATATTCAGCAAGTTAGATTTAAACAAGGGCTATCATCAGCTTGAACTTGATGATGAGAGCCGCTTCATCACAACGTTTACGACACATCGAGGTCTGTATAGGTACAAGCGCCTGAGTTTTGGTATCAACAGTGCTGCCGAGGTATTCCAGCACATCATCAGCCAGGTATTGCAAGATATACCTAATGCTGACAACATGTCTGATGACATCATTGTTTATGGCCGTACCCAAGCTGAACACGACAAAGCTCTTCGTGCAACATTGCAACGCTTACGAGAAAAGAATTTGACGCTAAGCCGAGCAAAGTGTGAGTTCAATCAACATAAAATTGAATTCTTTGGACATGTACTTAGTGACAAAGGTCTGTCTCCAGATCCTAAGAAAGTTGCAGATATCAAGAATGCTGCACCTCCTTCAACGTCCACTGAAGTACATAGTTTTCTGGGAATGGCAAACTACTGTTCTCGCTTCATTCCAGATTTTGCTACCATTACAAAGCCTCTACGTGAGCTCCTGAAGAAAAATGCATCATGGTACTGGAGCGATATCGAGCAAAATGCATTTGATGCTGTGAAAGATGCACTAGTAGAGAATGCGACTGCTGCATACTTTGATCCATCAATGGACACTGAGTTAACGGTGGATGCTAGTCCTGTTGGATTAGGTGCTGTTTTAGCCCAACACAAACCTGGTCAACCAGATTCCAGAGTAGTAATTGCCTACGCCAGCCGTTCTCTCACAGATGTTGAGCAACGATACAGTCAGACAGAGAAGGACGCTCTTGCTCTTGTATGGGGCTGTGAACACTTCAATGTGTATCTGCTTGGTGCACCCTTCACCACGATGGTCACTGACCACAAACCGTTGGAGACCATCTTCAATAATCCAAAGTCCAAACCACCAGCTCGCATTGAGAGATGGGCTCTTCGTCTGCAACCATACAACTTTACGGTGAAATACAAGCCGGGTGCAGGCAATCCCGCTGATTACATCAGTCGACATCCTGCAAACAGTTTCACCATCACCAAGCATCAGCAAGTTGCCGAGGAATATGTACACTCTGTAACCTGTGATGCAGTCCCTAAGGCTCTTACTCTTGATGAAATCCGTACTGCAACCCTAGAGGACCCAACTCTGCAAGCAACAGTGGATGCATTGACTAAGAAAAAGTTTCCACGCATCCCACCCTCAGGAGTTGACCAAGATGCATTCAAAGCACTTGAACGCATCCAGACAGAATTAAGTGTTACGCAACAACGCGACACTGTGCTGCGAGGTACTCGTATCGTGATTCCAGCTGTTCTCCAGCAACGTGCTCTGAAGCTTGCACATCAAGGACACCAAGGTCTTGTTAGGACCAAACAGCTGCTACGAGAAAAGGTGTGGTTTCCTGTCATTGATCGTCAAGCAAAGGATATGCATGATGCCTGTGTCCCTTGCCAAGCTGCAGTGGATACTTCAAGACCAACACCTCTACAACCTTCACCACTACCTGCTGCACCATGGATGGAAGTATCAATGGACTTCTGCGGACCACTACCAACTGGAGAGTACTTGATGGTAGTCATTGATGATCACTCACGTTATCCAGAAGTAGAAATCATCAATTCCACATCTGCAAAGGCCGTCATCCCGAAACTCGACAAGATCTTTTCAAACTTTGGCATTCCCGAAATTGTCAAGACAGACAATGGACCGCCATTCAATGGACAAGACTTCGTCAACTTTGCTGAGCATATTGGATTCAAACACCGCCGTGTGATGAAACTACATCCTCAAGCAAATGGAGAAGTTGAGAGATTCATGCAACCTCTCATGAAAGCGGTACGCTGTGCTCATGCCGAAGGACGATCCTGGAAACAAGCTATGTATGCTTTTCTCAGGAACTACCGTGCAACACCGCATGGAACACTGGGCAAGTCACCTGGTGAACTTTTATTTGGACGTCCTATGAGAATCGCACTACCCGTCATGCCAGCCGAGGTAACGGATAAACGTCTCGCTCAGAAGGATGCACTAGCCAAGGGCAAAATGAAAATTGCTCATGATCAACGTGCAAAGGAACAGTTCATAAAGGTTGGTGACACTGTTCTCGTTAAAAAGAAAAAAGAGGGAAAGTTAGATATGCCGTATGATACAAAACCATATAAAGTGATTAGTGTAAAAGGAACTATGGTAACAGCTAGTAATAGAGATCATAGTATAACACGTAATATGGCTTATTTCAAAGTGATTCCAACTAGTGTAGAAAATGATGAAGTGCAAAGTCGTGCAAAAGAAAAAGAAAAAAATAGTTATAACCCGACAAACAATTCATCAAGGGATGTTATTGTATTTGGGGACTCACGTCCTAAACGTCATGTTAAACGCCCTACACGATTTGATGATTAATTGTGTTCCTATGTAATGAAAAGTATTTACTTATTGTGCTAAACTAAATTTAATATTGTTTGAATAATGCAGATATCTCATTCAATATTTTGTAACTTTGTAGTACAGTTTCTTTCATGTTTGTTTAACATTGCATATGTATTTTTAACATTGAAATCCTTTGTGAAAAAGATTAAGTTGTTTAAATTCTTTGTGTGCTTAATTAATGTTAAATGTATGCAGTATCTCTTGATATGTTAATAACTTACTTTGTGTCAATAACTTTGCTTTGTGCTACACGCATGGTAGACATCCTGTATTCATTCTTTTTAAAGAAAAGGAGGGATGTCATGTTCACAGAAAATGGTACCATCCGTTTTCTATGTGCGGCGGCTGAGACGCCAGAGAGAAGGAAGGAAAACAAGAGAGCGTACAGGACGCCCGCCAAGCTTGGTAGCTACTAGTCATGTAATCATATTAAGTATTAAAGTCAGTAACCAAGTCATGACTTTACATCAACCCTACAGCCAAGACTTCCTCAGTAACACACAAACACCACAATGTGTTGAACCAGAGAAGGAATTGACAGAATATTGAGCAACAAGTGCTCCATGGACAGGTGTTGTGCAAGAGTGGAGTCTAGGCAGCGACGTATGCGACGGCTGATAGCTCCACAGTGATGACGTAGTGGCTGGGCCAATCCTCCGTGAGGGAATCAGTCTGACACGACACGTCAAGGTGGTCGGATGTGTGAAGATTGATCCTGTCAATCTGACAGTAATACGCCACTCCCGTGGATCTTACGCGTCACCCGTAGTCTGCAAGTATGCCAGAGGTCTTCCTTCATTCCATGTGTGGACTGAAGAGGGAATTGACGGAATATTGAGCATCAAGTGCTCCAGGGTCGGGTGCTGTGCAGGTGAA
This sequence comes from Procambarus clarkii, assembly GCF_040958095.1. NCBI lineage: Eukaryota > Metazoa > Arthropoda > Malacostraca > Decapoda > Cambaridae > Procambarus > Procambarus clarkii. Next base: position 10,027,290 of record NC_091165.1, read on the forward strand.
GTCTAGGCAGCATCGTTTGGGACGTCTGATAGCTTCACAGTGACGACGTAGCGGCTGGGCCAATCCACTGGGAAGCAGCGAAGAAGACACTAATTGGGAATCCGAACGACTGCAGCCAAGACGTAGGCAGGCAGCCGTAGCGTGGAGGAGAAGTTGATGGCCAGGAGACCGACTCCAACCCTACAAGAAGTCGTGGAGGAGCACGGACCTGCAGTGGAAAGGCACGGAGACAACGCGTTTATGGTGGGACGTTGATTGAGTTCCTGGAGGAGACGACAGGGTGTGTGTGGGGGCGTTCCCTACACGAGGCAGGAGCCTGGACCAGGAGCTACAACTCAACTCTCACCGGAGGATAGGTGGAAGTAGGTGATTCTAGTTTCCCTCCCAATTCCCCTTTAGTCAGCTATATTATTTAGCCAGAGTATTTTGTATGTCGTGAGCAAGGCTCACCCATGTCACAGTAAGGCACCAGTGTGCAGAGTGGGGCTATATAGAGTACTCACGGAAATTATTACTATTATGGGTGTGTGCAGGCACCCGGAGTAATTGATGAATTTACTGTGTTGATAATGTCTTTCATGAGACTTTAATATGATCAGTTATTGAGAGAGTATATATATATAAATATACCAGTATTTGGTGTTAGGCTATGTGCCCAGTAACAACATTATTACTATTATTAATGTCTATGATTCATATATATATATGTATATGTATATGTAGGTGTGATGAATAATATTTCCATGTGTGAAGTGATTAAGTGTGTTATCGCCTACGAGAGGACTTACTGAATCTAAGAACAGTACCGTGGTTAAGTGCATTCATTGTAAATATTATTAAGTACAGTGCATTACTCTAGTACAGTGAAATATCACGTTAAGTGCTGTAGGAATGAGTTATTGAATTTGAGATCAGTGTGGTGATTCATTGCGTTCTATTTGCCATTATAGAAGTATTGTGTTGATGACAAATATAGTGACTCATGCGAATTTAAAGAAACAGGCGCCTCACGCCAGGCAAACAAATAAACGAACATTCGCGCGGTGGGAGTCGCCCAGCTGATTTTGACATTGACGTGAGGGGGAGCATTGCCAGCTTGGTGAGTTCATGATTATTTGTGAGAACGAGCGACTTCCGCATGAAACAGTTGTTTGCTTATTGATATAATCTTGTGATGTCTTGAGTTTTAAGTTAAATACAAAATACCTTGGTGTTTATATCATCCTCTCCATATTTCTTGTGGCTATATAATACCTGAAAGGAAATAGAGTGATAGAAATAAATACCTGCCTGATATCAGATCTATTGAGTGTGTTCTTGCCACTGCTTCCACAATCCAACAAAACCACTAACGTGTTACTAGACACCGGAAACACCAGTTGGCGACCTTGTGGTTAGTAGCAGAGCCCATGCCGGGGCGGGCACACAGCAGTTAAGAGAACAAGTTGTGTTCCCACTCTTTCTCGATCAGAGGCCGGTTGGGATTGACTGGGATACTCTCCTGGCGTACAGTGGCGCCGCGAGGATAGAGTGAAGACCCGCAGGGCTACGGTGAGTGACCTTGAGTATACTGTTACTCGCCCCTCTCATGGTGGTGAACCCTGACATATAATAATAACGTAGATGTAAGAATACGTTTAGAGTTAAATAGTGATAAATGGGTTATTGGCAGTGATACAGGTACTGCTAACTATAAATATAATATAAATATGGCCCACTTATGGATAGATAGATTAACCCCATTCCCTTCTGGATTACATGCTATTGACAGAGCACTCGCCCAAAATAATGGAGCAGTAACGTGTATATTTGATAAAACCCTATTTAAAACCTATATTCTAGGTCAGGGCCAAAAATCATTAACTATGGACCACCCTTGGGGGGTGGAGTGATCCGTGAGAAAGGTACATATGGCCATAATTGATATGGAAGCCATTTCTGGAGATTATACCTAAATCCTTATATTTTAACAATTCTGCCTTGAGCAACGTATATATATCTCAGTGAACGGCACTAGTTTATTTAATATAGCGTGTGAATTCCCCCATTAATGTTCGAAATTATATTATACGGTCCTGAATGCTGTCGGATTTAATGTAGAAAATATATTATCCTATGAATCGTTGGTTAAAGGACAAACTTTGCTGGCCTTTTATTTATTTAATACAGCCATAGTGGGAAATAAGTCATACTGCTGTTTGTCCCTACTACTGGGGTAACAGATACAGGGGTAAATGAAAATTAGTGTTGACCGACGTATTATTTGTGAAGCTCGAGCCTAAGAAACATGAATTGTTTGGAAATAAACAACGGTTTGAAAAATACATATTTAGGGGAAGAAGCTATATATATCAGACGTTATTTAGCGAACGATCTATGGAAAATCTTTAAGAAATTGAATAAGGATCTAGTGATATTTATTTGAAATACTTTCGAAGAGAAATCCCCTGCATCGATGATGGGCTATTGGATGACCGTATATGTACACAATAAACCTTCGGGAGCTATTATCGCCCTGTTAGACAGTTTTGGGGTGAAGATGGAATTCCATTCGCGTTATTTACAAGACTTCCTCTCTTATTTTGAAGATTATAGAGTATACATGTTCACAAAATGCATAGAGTATGGACTCCTATTATTGTGGAGCCTATGCCATGTTTTCGTCTATCAATTATACAGCCCGAACTTGAGACATACACTACATAAATTTTAAACTTTATTTGAAAATGGGGAATATAATATGGATGATAAGAAGATAATTCAATTCGCATATTCCAATTTTGCAATGCCTAACTGCAAAAAGGTAATTTGCATAGATGGACAGGACAAATGTCTATCACTGTGTGATGATTCCTCATATTACTGAGCTGTAAGTATGTCTTTCTGAATGTTTGCTATATATTGTCTTTCATAGTATTGCTGTATTATTATTATTATTCTGTGTTGTTCAAATGGTTATATTTATTGTTCCAGATTTGATGTGGCAGTGGAACTGGTCTCCCTCACAAAATTATCAAGCATTAGGATTGCTATGACCAACATCTGAAATATTATGCTTGTCCCCCCATTGTTATTTTTTGGTAATGACTAGAATATAAACTTTCATTTCCAATAAAATAATAAAAAACGTATCCAATGTATATTCTAAACCTCTGATGATGTTAGGTTAGGTGGGGGATTGATAGTATACCCATTCCTGTTGAAATCTCTGTGTCTGGGGGATCTGTTTCATACGAAGGGAGATAGATTTTCATTTTATTTCCAATGCCTGATAAACGATCCTTGAAGAAAGATTGACAAAGTTCAAATTACATTCTCTAGAAAGGCAAAGAATTAGGGTTGGGGGGTGACATGATAGAGGAAGAGCAAGTGGATGAATGAACATGACAAAGGGGATATTAATTGCCTATTAAAACTATCAACACGAGACAGAACACGAAACAATGGGTATAAATAGGATAAGTTTTATATTTAGGAAAGAGAACTGGGTAAATATTGGTTTGGTAACAGGGGTGAACGCTGGGATACATGATAGATCATGCTCTGTGTTGCTCCCCCGTGTTTCATATGAATAAGAGATAGCGGATTTCATCAATTTCTATGCTCAATAAAAGATCCTCGGCTGGACACTTTAAATATAAAACTTCCAGATATGTATGGGTTGGGAATAAATACACCATAACAGAAAACGGTCTTATACAGGGAAAATGAAGACTGGGTGATGTCATTGTCCATTAGTGATGTCTGTGCAGGGTCACCAGGGTAACGAAAAACACACTAGATGGGGTCAGGCCTTTTAATCCCCTTGAACAAAATGGCAGGGGTTTAACAGGTAACCTTTTAATCTCACATTTTGGAAAATTGTATATGATGAACAGGGGAGGACGACAAAAGAACAAAAATATTAGGAGACTACGAAGTACTTACGAATAAAAATTTAAAAACATACCCTGGGCTAGAGGCGACTGTCAGAAAAAATGAAAACACCCCTGCCCCATAGACCGAACATTGGGGGAAAAGTTGAAAATACTCCGGCCTCATAGACCGACCACTGGGAAAAGCAAAACGGCCGGTCTAGAAGTTGAAAATTACCCCGGCCCCATAGACCGACCATCGGAAAAATGTCTATAACTATGGTGCAACTTAGAAAACGGTCACAGACGGGATCGAAATCTCACCGGAGAAACGAAAAATACAGGTCCCATAGACCGACCGCCACCATTTGTAACGTAAAACAAAAGCCCCATAGAGCGACTGCTGGGAAAACCAAAACGATCACTATATAGGGCCATTTCCACTACTTGAGTGGAATTCATCCTGTGTGCTAGGTAAGGAGGGTGATGGCTCGTTTCGCTTCTGCCTTGGCTACTGCAAAGTGAACTTCATAACAGTGTCGGATTCCCACCCTATGCCCCGAATAAGTGATTGCATCGACCAAGTGGGAAATACAAGGTTTGCCTCCAAGGTCGACCTGCTGAAGAGTTATTATCCCTTTGTCTCCGAGTGAAAGGACGATCTCCGCGTTAGCTACTCCAGACGGTTTGTATCAGTACAAAGTGCTTCCCGTTTGGCATGAAAAACAGTGGAAGTTTTTTTCAGAGCATGATGTTCCAAAGGTTGGAAGCGCAAACCTGGCAGTTAATCTGGCCAGGAGTTCGGGAAGACCCGATTAGTATATTTAGGATTCATCGTGGGCCAAGGAGAAGTAACTCCAGTGGAACAGAAAGTGGTGGCAGTCAAAGAATATCCAATTCCCAGGACAAGGAAAGAGTTGTTACGGTATCTGGGGATGATTGGATATTATCAAGGATTTTGTAAGAATATCTCGACAGTGGCACACCCTCTGACGGAGCTGCTGTCTAAGAACGTCAGATGGAAGTAGGGTGAAGCATGTCAGGAATCATTCGAGAAAACTATGAAGTTGTTAACCAAAACGCCAGTGCTGATTTCACCTGACTTCAAATCAGACTTTATTTAGTATGTCGACGCTAGTAACGTAGGGATCTGAGCCATGTTAGCTCAAAACGAAAAGGACGGAGTTCATCGTTCGGTGGGGCTTTACTCGAAAGAAATTCGAAAAGTACCAAAGGGCTTACAGTACAGTGGAGATAGAAGCCTTAGCTCTGACCATGGCATTGAAACATTTTGACGTCTATGTGGGTGGAGGTACAAGACTGGTGCGAGTGTACACTGATCATAACTCCTTAACGTTCGTGCACAGAATGAAGAATTCGAACCAGAGGCTGACAAGATGGCCCCTACTATTACAAGAGTACTGGTTGGAAATCATACACATCAAAGGCAGAGAAAACGTGATAGCAGACGCCCTCTCCCAGATTTACTAACCGATATGACCCTTATTTAAAGGGGGGGGGGTATGTTACGGAGCCCCTTCCTATTTCTTCCCAATGCCAGTGTTAAGAGTCATATCCATTGATCCTGCTGATTCCATGAGATCCCAGGAAACAATTTTAGGTTGCCACAACGTATCTGGAAAGTTGTGGAGAGCAGTGGAAACGTTTGTTTTCACGCATTAGATATATTATTTTGTGTGGATGTAAATAAGTTTCAAAAACGTACTGCACGAAACGTTGGCTAAAATAAAATCTAAACCTTGTGGCAACCTTAAATGTTTCATAAACGTAGTAATTGTTATTGCTGTTAAATATATAAATGTAGAAATATAAAAATATATTTCTACATTTAGTAAAATAAAACGATCATAATAAAGTTCATTTGCCAACTTTTTAGTGTCATATGTTCTCTGGGATCCTTGGTCAAACAACCCACGGGTATGGACCTTGGCCCCTCTTATTCTGGATGGTAATTTGGGCAGTAGGCAAAGTCGTATTACCATTAGACTTTGCTGATTGGACACTCTTTGTTTGTTGCACCTTGCAGTACTGTACTGTGGTGGGAATGCTATCTTCCACCTTGGGTCTTAAATACGTTAATTTCGTATATATTTGCACAGTGCTGCATGGTGCCTACCTCTTCTACACCTGCTGCAGGTGTTGAATTGGGTATCACAATAGTCTATGTTGTGTGACTTGAAACACCTTGAACATCTCCCAAATTCCTGAAGTCGCTTAATACGAGTGTCTCTGTCTGGATAATTAGCACAACAGTATGTTGAATGTTTCTTTTTGCAGAACATACATGTCCCCCAGCCTACTGCACGTTTGGAAGTTACCGGTTTGGGTGAACTAGTAACAGTAGGCTTGGAGGATGCTGCTGCATTGTCAGATTTTCTCCAACTAGATGTGAGAGTACTTGGCTGATGTTTATTTGGGGTAGTTGTTTTACCCTTTAATTTACTATTATTTTCTATTTCTGAAGGCTTGCATGAGGCCTTAACTTCCTCATTTGCACGTCGTTCGTTTATGATGGAATGCAAACCTTTGGTGATGTCCTATACTGTCAGGATGGTGTTATGTAGATGTGCATATAATTCATCTAGTATATCGCTGGACAATTTTCGTTGAAGGACTACTTTGGTCATCCATTCACTAGTAGTTATATCAACCTTAAGACTGAATGTTCTTAGTAGTGACTCAAACTCCATGCTGAAGGATTGTAATGAGTCAGCAGTCTGATCAGGTTGAGGTAAATCCAGCAATTGTAGTACTAGATGTATGACAGTTTTCTCATTGCCAGCATTATTCCTAGGAAGCTGGACTGGGAAATTAGTGCTGTCGCTATTTTCATTTACATTTTCTACTACTGGTTCAGCTTCACCTCTAATTTCAGTTTGGAGGCATGTTAACTTAGTAGCCTCAGATATTGGATTTTCAGAAACCACAGAGACTGTGGATAATTGTCTGAGAACTGCTTAATTTCTGGTGGTATAATATTGGGTGAAGCTTTATCCTCGTTGATTAAAGGATCTAATCTGGCTTGACATTTATTCTCAAAAAGATCCCGATCATCCATAACATTATCTACTTTATTTGATGTACTTGCTATTTGTTCTGATTCAATAATTCTGTGTAAATGTTCCAACCTGGCTTGAGTTTCTTCTTCATATTGTGCTAGGTCAGACAGGAATGGTTCCACATCTTCAACTACTATGTCGTCGTCGTCGTGGACCTGATTTTGGTAAGATTTCCTATTTGCTTTCAATATATGCAGTTGGGTTTGAATCTGTAACAGTGGTATTTTCAACCGACGATAATTAATTACAGGCTCATATAACAACTGTTCATATTGGTCGAGATCTCTTGTCAGTTGACGTTTACTTGCTACTAAAGCACGCTTTGCTTTCTGTGGATTAGTCATGGTGACTTGTTAATTGGATAGTACTAGCTCATAAATTGTGAGCAAGTACTGATGGTAGCCTAAGGTAAAATTCTGCAATCACTAGTCTATAATCCTACCAAACCTAAAGGTTAGCACTTAATACACATTATATATATACAATCATAAACAATAATGATTTGAGTGATAAACCAGTGTCGCTGGAAGTACCTTTAGGCTAGCTCCTCGATTATCACCCTAGGATGGTATAGACACTAATTAATCACTCAAAGGTGTAATGATCATAAGTAAATTATTATATATACACAACTCAGCTCGAGCTGGTAACAATTACACCCAAAACAGGGTCTGCACCATTCATTAATGGTGCTAGGTTGTTTAAAATAGTACAACTAGACTACGGTAATAGTGGGACTAGGATGAACAATAAATAGTTCAACTAGTCAATGGTAATATCCTACCCTGTTGTGGGTTGGCAATTGGTAAATATTACACTGAGAACACTATCTTCTTGAGGTTATCTTGAGATGATTTCGGGGCTTTTTAGTGTCCCCGCGGCCCGGTCCTCGACCAGGCCTCCACCCCCAGGAAGCAGCCTGTGACAGCTGACTAACACCCAGGTACCTATTTTACTGCTAGGTAACAGGGGCATAGGGTGAAAGAAACTCTGCCCATTGTTTCTCGCAAGTGCCTGGGATCGAACCCAGGACCACAGGATCACAAGTCCAGCGTGCTGTTCGCTCGGCTCCCTAGTGCAATATATATTAAATAATTCTTAATTTTGGAGAAATAATATACACAATTATTGATAATAGCCTCTATGCCTCTATGAAACTTCTAATATTATCAAGAAGTATTAAATATTATTAGTGACCTCGCGAAATTAACTCCACAAAATTCGTGGATAATCTCTCGCAAAATTAACACCACGAAATCTGTGAACAATCCTGCGAGGACACAGCCACTAATTTGGCTGGCTTTAACATAAGCGCTGTCATTTCATGGAATAATAACCCAATAAATCGGTGGTTGACCATGAAACCACTGAATAAGGCTGAACTGAGCTGAGGGGGTTGTGAGCTAGCTCGAGGCAACGCCTCTGGTCTTTGACTGGCTTTGTCTTCTTATTGTATAAATCGCACTGCACTAGTACCAGTGTATGTAATGAATCCACTGGTTAACTGGCTCATCCGGTACAAAGATGACCAAATAGTCATCATCCGGCTCGATGATGACCATATAATCCGGTTAGAAGGACCATATAATGTGGGTACCGACCTGTGAGATTTATATATATTTAATTTATATGAATTTATATTTATGTTAATTTATATATTTTGATAGCAATTTGTATGATGTTAAGTGGACTGTATTTCTGCAATAATCTCACAAATCGATCCTTACACATTAGGGGGGGTGGTTATATTACATTTATATATATGCAGCCAATCAAACTACAATATTAAACTACATATATTAGTATACATTGAGGAGGTTCCTTATCTTATTGTACAGCAGGCTTAGTCCACCAGGTATAACTAGGATGTAGACACCAAATTATCCTCGATTGAGGCTAGCTTCCATCACCCTGGTAACTGATATACCAAGCTTGCTTCCTCTTCTTGTTCCTGTCAAAGGGCACTAGCTGTAAATCCAGAATCTTAACACTTTTGCCCGGGCATGACGCAGCATTGCGTCATCCGTTTACTGTCGGTAATCTCGGGGATGATGCAGCATTGTGTCATCCACTAAAATAATTGCCAAAAATCAGGTTTTTATCCGATTTTGGGGAGACTGTTTGGTAACTGTCAACAAGCCGAATGCAATCTGTGACTACAATACAAATATGAAAGGTGTTGATCACTTTGACCAAATGATCAAATATTATCACTTCATAAGGAAAACTCACAAATGGATGAAGAAAATTACCATCTATTTTGTGCAAATGGCTATCTACAATGCTTATGTGATGTACAACTACTACACGAAAAGTACTAAACTATAATACTACATATACTAAAATACTAAATACTAAACATTTGCGGTCAGGAATTGGGAGTGTAGCTGGAAGGCGTCTGGGTGCTCACTCGCGGTTAACGCATATCCCGTCTTCAACTCGTCGGCCGGTGGAGCGTGACCAGGTTTTTTATTTTATATGCTAATGTTCCTCTAGAGAATTCTATTGCGAACCCATTGATACCAAAATGAAAGACCTAGGACGAAAATTGAGGTGACCAGAGTGAAAAGAGTGAACACATTTTATCGCTTTTGCGCGCTCCTAGGTAACCCGTTCGCACTTTCTCTGTTTGCTGCAGGTAATTAGCCGGGCTTTTGGAGCTTATATGCATTTAGTGCTGTAGAGAATTCTATTGCGAACACAATGATACCAAATTTAATCTCGTAGGACGAGAATGAAGGTGACAACGTTGAAGAGAGTATATACTTTTCAGAATTAACGCGCCGGTGAAACGCTGGGACCCAAATCACACAGTTGAGGGGTGGCGCGCGGGGCACGCCAAAGTGCTAATATATGACAGCTGTATCAGAGAAAACACTGTTTATTGAATCATCAGGACCAAGGCTAAATTACCTTTTCTGAGTCGATCATTTGTGTTCTCTCCGGTTCGCCCAATATCTTTCTAACATTAATGGTCAAAAATGATTAGATAAACGGGTTTCGGAAAGACACCTCCCTTGTGTTTGTTGACAGCGTGTTGATGATGGCAGAACTTTGGTCTCCACAACACTTCGTCCAAGAGAATTTATAGGAGCTGAATTTGCCCCACGACTCTGGTCTAACAACAATGGCTGACCTCTTCATCCTCACTGATGCCTCCCTCACTTTGTAGAGATGTTAGTAACTGATAGAAGGGTCACATTTACTTTATTTTGATACTGATAATTAAGTTAATTCAAATGAGATGTTTTTATGATGGTAAAAGTCCAAAGACTAATATATTTAAGAATAACTCCCAACAGAATAGTTGGTGAATTTATAATAGTATGTGGAATGATATCCCGTTTTCTATTGACGGAAAATTCCACTACAAGCTACATTTTCTATGGGGTAACTTGTTTATACAATGGCAACAATATTATCTGCCTGTATGTAATATTATTAAGTGGTGTCTGATTTTCCGACAGGAGGAGGGGTAAGGAGGGCCCTAGCTAACACGTCATGGCAACTCATGTAGGCTTACAGTGTACATGCCCAACCGTCACACAGATCCTGTTACACTCATAAGAACATAAGAACATAAGAACAAAGGTAACTGCAGAAGGCCTATTGGCCCATACGAGGCAGCTCCTATTCTATAACCACCCAATCCCACTCATATACTTGTCCAACCCGTGCTTGAAACAATCGAGGGACCCCACCTCCACAATGTTACGCGGCAATTGGTTCCACAAATCAACAACCCTGTTACTGAACCAGTATTTACCCAAGTCTTTCCTAAATCTAAACTTATCCAATTTATATCCATTGTTTCGTGTTCTGTCCTGTGTTGATACTTTTAATACCCTATTAATATCCCCCCGGTTATGTCCATTCATCCACTTGTAAACCTCTATCATGTCACCCCTAACTCTTCGCCTTTCCAGTGAATGCAACTTAAGCTTTGTTAATCTTTCTTCATATGAAAGATTTCTAATTTGGGGAATTAACTTAGTCATCCTACGCTGGACACGTTCAAGTGAATTTATATCCATTCTATAATATGGCGACCAAAACTGAACTGCATAATCTAAATGGGGCCTAACTAGAGCAAGATATAGCTTGAGAACCACACCAGGTGTCTTGTTACTAACGCTGCGATTAATAAATCCAAGTGTCCGATTTGCCTTATTACGAACATTTATGCATTGATCCTTTTGTTTTAAATTCTTACTAATCATAACTCCCAGATCCCTTTCGCAATCCGACTTCGCAATCACAACACCATCTAGCTCGTATCTTGTAACTCTATCATCATTACCTAACCTCAGAACTTTACATTTATCAGCATTAAACTGCATCTGCCAATCCTTTGACCATTTCAAAACCCTATCTAGATCAACTTGAAGTGATAGTGAGTCCTCCTCCGAATTAATTTCCCTACCGATTTTCGTATCATCGGCAAATTTGCAAATGTTGCTACTCAAACCTGAATCTAAATCATTTATATATATTATAAACAACAGAGGTCCCAGGACAGAGCCTTGAGGCACTCCACTTACAACATTTTCCCACTCTGACTTGATTCCATTCCCATCTCCTTCCCCATCTCCTCCTCCCCTCCCCCCTTCTTCCCCCTCCTCTTTCTCTTCCTCCTCCTCATTACCCTGCTCTTACCCCTCGCCTCTTCCCTTTCATACTCATTCCCTTCTCTTATTCCTCCCTGATCCTTTTCCCCTTCCTCCTCATCCCCCCTTCTCTTAACCCTCCCCTCTTCCCCTTTCCGTTCCTTCACATCCCCCCTTCTCATACCCCTCCCCCTCTTCATCCCCCTTTCTCTTACCCCTCCCCCTCCTTTTCTTACCCCTCCCCCTCCTCTCCCCCTTTTCCTACCCCTCCTCTCTCCCCCCTCCTCTTCCCCTTCCTCCTCAACCTCTTCCCCCATTCCCCTCTTCCCCCTCTCCTCTTCCTCCCCTTCTCTCACCCCCATTCTCTTACCCCTCCCTCTCCATCCACACCCAGCAAAACCCACACCCAGTTACACTCGCACCCAGCTACACTCACACCCAGCAACACCCACACCCAGCTACACCCCCACCCAGCTACACCAACACCCAGCTCGTCCCACACCCACACCCAGCTACACACACACCCAGCTATCACCCACGCCCAGCTAACACCCACACCCAGCTTCACCCAAGTAGTGGGAAACGACACATAGAGGAGCGGTTTTGCTTTTTTCGACGGCGCCTCTACGTGTCGAGTATTTTTCGTTACCCCGCTGACCCTTGCACAGACAGCGCTATTGGTCAATGACGTCACCAGCTAGCCGCTCAGTGACCCTTCACAGGCACGTATAAAGGGATTAAAAAGTCGTCCTATGGGCCATGTATTTCTTGTTTCCACAACGAGAGATTGCTAGCCTTCTAGGTCCAGCCATTTCGCTCAAGCGGATTAAAAAGCTGGTCTACGAAGCATAGGTGATTCGTTACCCAGCGAACGATTGCTGGCCTTCGGGATCCAGACATTTCATTCACGGGGACTAAAAAGCCGGTCTACGGAACAGGGGTGATTCGTTACTACGGCGAGGGATTGTTCGTCTCCTGGTCTTAGCATTTCACTCAAGGGGATTAAACAGCTGGTCTATGAGTCGTGTGTCTTGCGTTGCCCCAGTGACCCTGAAACTGAATGTATAATAACGTCCTCCCTCTTCTATTTTAAATCTCCTATTTACTCGCAATCTATGTTAACCAGAACACCAACTGTCGCTGTTAGATGAATTTCAGTAGGTCTATTCCCAAATTAATATCCCATTTTTCTCCATTTATACACATCAATAATGTAACTCCATTAATATTCAGAAGGTCCTATTTATTCCCCTTACTTATCTAGAAGCTTAATATTTAGTGTCCGGTCAAGGATCGTTAATTGAGTATAGGAATAAATGAAATCCATTTTGTAGGAAACAAGGGGGAACAACACAGAGCATGAACTAACATGTATCTAAGCGCTCACCCATGCTACCAAACCAGTATTTACTCAGGTATTTTTCCTAAATTTTAAACTTCTCCAATTTATGCCCATTGTTTCATGTTGTCTCGGGTTGATACGTTTAATTGGTTATTAATATCCCCCTTTTTCATGTCCATTCTCTCACGCCTCTATCATGTCATCCCCTATTTCTTCGCCTTTCTAGAGAATGTAATTTAAGCTTTGTCACTCTTTCTTCAAGGATTACTTATCGAGCATAGGGTGAATATAATAAAAATCCACTATCACCCATTTTGTATGAAACAGTCTCCCTCTCCCCAGACATGATGACTTCAACAGGGGATTCAGTAGTAATGCAATAATTTTTCAAGGCAGGCTACACCAACATTCAGACATTTTTATTTAATTCCCCCTTTACTGCTAGTCCTACCTTACTGTAGCATATAACAAATCAAAATACTTATTCAGTGTACATATATATGAACTGCATTGAGTATAGCGGCCTCACATGTTTTGAAATAGGCTTTCTGCAGTTATTTTCTTTCTGACGTCATCATCTCCAGTGCGGTGTGATCCGTCAATGGGGTACGTTGCTTTGAAACACAACTTTACAAGCGGTTCCAAGGAAGGACCCCCGGCTCTCATTAGCACATTCCTCAATCTCTATACTGTTCTCTGCAAGTGACATCACGGGCTGTGTCATGATGTCTTGCATATACTCATATCTGGCTCATTGTATCATTGCTCATATTTTTCTGTTATTTAATTCATCAGTCCTACCAAACTAACCTGACCTAAACAAATAAACAAACAAATACATTCTACATACCCCTGTTGTTGTAGTTTAGCGACGTCACAAAAAGCTGCCTTGTAGCAAATAGGTGTTAAGGCTCCACTGCGACCTTCCTTTTCAAACTGGGTGTGACGTCATAAGATGGCCAATGCGGCCTTTGGCATGGTACTTGCATATGTAGTCTAGTTAATGTTATTATTCAAAATGACTAGAGTATCCATCCCCATCTAACCTAATCAGAGGTTAAAGAATATACATTTTAGTCATCCACAACTGTAATCATTATTCAGTAATAAGTGCAAAACTATAACAGCAACCCAAATGTCGTACCGCAATTTAAGCAGATTCGTACATCTGGCAACATAGCAGGTAAGCTGAACATAAGAATAAAGGTAACTGCAGAAGGCCTATTAGCCCATACGAGGCTGCTTCTATATATATCCACCCAATCTCATTCATATATATGTCCAACCTACGCTAAAAACAATCAAGGGACTCCACTTCCAATATTAGTTTACAATAATAGTTTATAATAAATAGCTTTCATTCTAGTTTTATACACAACATCAATTATGACACCTTATAGTTAGATATCGTACTATAATCAGCAAGTCCTTACCGTACATCTGGCATCTCAGCGGATTAGTAGCTGTGTTCATTGGCTAGTCAACTGTCCTCACATCCATCAAATAGCTATCCAAATGTCGCGCTGCAATTCATCCATCTAGCATCTCAGCTGGATGCTAGCCACTATATTCATAGGCTAATCATTTCTACACCTCAAAAATCCTAATCTTGCTACGCAAATTAGCTAACTCGTTTCTACACCAACAGTCACAAATACAAGCATACATACCTACACACACTTCACAACCCATACATTCTTATAGCCTAGTTTATGCTACCATTTCTCCATTAATTATATGTAATATGCCATACACAGAAAATACAGCATTTACACACCAAATATGCCATTTATGCACAAAATATGTCATTTAGAGACAAATATGTCATTTACATACAAAATATGTCAGTTACACACAAAAATATACCATTTACACAAATATTGCACGTATACTCAAAGTATGACATTTACCCAAAGTATTGTATTTGCACAAATATATCAAATTGCTTATACATTTAGACAATCAAAATGCGCTTTCACTAAAGTTACACAATTTCACAAACATATTTTTCACAAAATACCCATACATTGTCTCATAAACCAAAATACACTTTCACACTTGCACATTAAGATGTATTTTTTTCAGATTGCATATACAGAACTTACACAAATACACAATTTCCACACAAAAATACAGTTGCACCAGATCCACTTCAGCAAATTAAAAACACAACTTGCGTAAATGCACTATTTGCACAAAATGATTACACATAATTGTAATAATTTGTGTAATAATTGTCCACAACATGGACAATTATTACACAAATTTGTGTAATTATTACACATCTTTGCACAATTAATACAAGCAAATTTGCTATATAATTATATAACTTGCTCAATGACAATCAATACACAACAGGTGTAAATACACAATTCGTCCATATACAATTACACAACATACACAATTAATACACAAACTGTACAAATATTATACATCTTACATAATTATTATTATTACACAAATTGCATAAATACAATCAAATATCTAGTACAAAATGCATAAAATACATAACTAGCTCAAATATGTAAATACACAACTAGCACAAATACACAATTCACACACATATAATTACAACATATGCACAATTAATACACAACTTGCTCAAAATATAATCAATATACATCTGTCCAAATATGAACAATGCATAACTAGCGCATAATCATTAAATACACAACTACACAATTCCAGAAATACACATGCAAAACATATACAATAAATACACAACTCATTCACCCCAAGTAATCTTAATTTTTATACTGTTAATTTATATTAATGCATATCAATCAGCAAGGTAACCATATTATTCAAGCAAGTTCAAAACATTATTAAAAACCCACCTACATACTATTCAAATGGATAAACCAGGGTGTATATGACATATTGAAATAAATATATTTGTAATCTATATAAATATAAATGGAAATTTTCGTTTGTTCAAAATCGCTAATCTCCTAAAGTTCTTCACCGATTGCTTTGAAATTTGCACACAATGTTCCAATCGCACCCGAGCAGGTTTTTATATACATATTATATTGATGTTACGTCTGTGACGAAAAAACATGTTTTTTTTTTAAGTGCATTTTTCACGTGATTTTCATGTGAGAGAAATCTTCGAAACCTCTTTACTGATTGCTTTGAAATTTTGACACGACGTTGCATTCGAATAAGCGGGGTTTTCAATATACATACTATATACATGCCTTACTTGTGACCGGAGAAAACATGTTTTTTTTTAAAACATCGCCATCTGTTGGATGTAAGAGCAATACACGCTGTAATCTCCCAAAGTTCTTCACCGATTGCTTTGAAATTCTGACACAACGTTCCATTCGAATATGCGCATCTTTTTATATACCTACTGTATAGATGCCATCCTTGTGACATGTAAAAATATGCGTTTCTTGAAAAACAACGCCATCTGTTGTACGTAAGAACAACATACATGCTATACTAAATATGCTACAATTCCATTTTAATGTTTCTGATTGCATTGATAAATTGAATTTTCATAGATTTTGATTTTTTTTCATTTTGATTTAATTATTTTGTCTGAATTACGTTGCGATTGAGCTGTGTTGTTTACCATTTCTGTTCATTTCGTGTGTATAGTTTATTTTTTTACTTTTTCATATTTTCATATAATTTTTTAACTGTTTTTCTTATATTTCAGTGATGGGAACATCAAGTGATCTGATGCTGATCTGATTTTCTGATGGGAACATCAGATCATTTGGGAAGGCATCGGACGAGGGAGTGGGGAATGGTGGGGAGGACGAGGAGATGGAAGTGAGAGATGGTGGGGAGGACGAGGGGACAAGGGGAGGGGGTAATGGTGGGGAAGGACGAGGGGACGGGGGAGTTTGGGATGATGGGGACGAGGGGATGGGGGAATGGAGAATGGTGGAGAGGAGAAAGGGACAGGAGAGTGGGGCATGGTGGGAAGGAAGAGGGGATGGTGGAGTGGGGAATTATTGGGAGGCCGAGGAGACGGGTAAGGGGGGAATGGTGGGGAGGACGAGGGGACAGGGAAGGTTGCTGTGGCTCCTCAACCCACATGCGTTGGTGAGCCACAGCAACGCGTGGCCGGGTACTCCTAGTGTGCGATATATATATATATATATATATATATATATATATATATATATATATATATATATATATATATATATATATATATATGTGTGTGTGTGTGTGTGTGTATATCACGAAAATAAACACGTGATTAAACAGGATATATATATATATATATATATATATATATATATATATATATATATATATATATATATATATATATATATATATATATAATATATATATATATATATATATATATATATATATATATATATATATATATATATATATATATATATATATATATATATATATATATATGTCGTACCTAGTAGCCAGAACGCACTTTTCAGCCTACTATGCAAGGCCCGATTTGCCTAATAAGCCAAGTTTTCATGAATTAATTATTTTTCGACTACCTAACCTACCTAACCTAACCTAACCTAACTTTTTCGGCTACCATACCTAACCTAACCTATAAAGATAGGTTAGGTTAGGTTAGGTAGGGTTGGTTAGGTTCGGTCATATATCTACGTTAATTTTAACTCAAATAAAAAGAAATTGACCTCATACATAATAAAATGGGTAGCTTTATCATTTCATAAGAAAAAAATTAGATAAAATATATGAATTCAGGAAAACTTGGCTTATTAGGCAAATCGGGCCTTGCATAGTAGGCTGGGAAGTGCGTTCTGGCTACTAGGTACGACATATATATATATGTGTGTGTGTGTGTGTGTGTGTGTGTGTGTGTGTGTGTGTGTGTACTCACCTAATTGTACTCACCTAATTGTGCTTGCGGGGGTTGAGCTTTGGCTCTTTGGTCCCGCCTCTCAACCGTCAATCAACTGGTGTACAGATTCCTGAGCCTACTATGCTCTATCATATCTACATTGGAAACTGTGTATGGAGTCAGCCTCCACCACATCACTTCCTAGTACATTCCATTTACTAAGTACTCTGACACTGAAAAAGTTCTTTCTAATGTCTCTGTGGCTCATTTGGGTACTCAGCTTCCACCTGTGTCCCTTTATTCGCGTCCCTCCAGTGTTGAATAGTTCATCCTTGTTTACCCGGTCGATTCCCCTGAGGATTTTGTTGGTTGTGATCATGTCCCCCCTTACTCTTCTGTCTTCCAGTGTCGTAAGGTGCATTCCCCGCAGCCTTTCCTCATAACTCATGCCTCTTAGTTCTGGGACTAGTCTAGTAGCATACCTTTGGACTTTTTCCAGCTTCGACTTGTGCTTGACAAGGTACGGGCTCCATGCTGGGGCCGCATACTCCAGGATTGGTCTTACATATGTTGTGTACAAGATTCTGAATGATTCCTTACACAGGTCCCTGAACGCCGTTCTGATGTTAGCCATCCTCGCATATGCGGCAGACGTTATTCTCTTTATGTGGGCTTCAGGAGAAAGGTTTGGTGTGATATCAACTAGATCTTTCTCTCTGTCTGTTTCATTAAGTACTTCATCTCCTATTCTGTATCCTGTGTCTGGCCTCCTGTTTCCACTGCCTAGTTTCATTACTTTGCATTTACTCGGGTTGAACTTCAACAGCCATTTGTTGGACCATTCACTCAGTCTATCTAGGTCATCTTGTAGCCTCCTACTATCATCCTCTGTTTCAATCCTCCTCATAATTTTTGCATCGTCGGCAAACATTGAGAGGAACGAATGTATACACTCTGGGAGATCATTTACATATATCAGAAACAGTATAGGTCCAAGGAATGACCCCTACGGGACTCTACTCGTAACGTCTCGCCAATCTGAGACCTCACCCCTCACACAGACTCGTTGTCTCCTGTTGCTAAGGTACTCCTCTATCCACCGGAGTACTTTCCCTTTCACTCCAGCCTGCATCTCCAACTTTCGCACTAGCCTCTTGTGTGGCACTGTATCAAAGGCTTTCTGACAGTCCAAAAATATGCAGTCTGCCCACCCTTCTCTTTCTTGCCTTATTTTTGTTGCCTGGTCGTAGAATTCAAGTACCCTGTGAGGCAGGACCTGCCATCCCTGAAACCATGTTGATGCTGTGTTACAAAGTTCCTTCGCTCCAGATGCTCCACTAGTTTTTTTCGCACAATCTTCTCCATCAGCTTACATGGTTTGCAGGTTAGGGACACTGGCCTGTAATTCAGTGCCTCCTGTCTATCCCCTTTCTTGTATATCGGGATTACTTTAGCTGCTTTCCAAATTTCTGGCAGTTCCCCTGTTGCCAGAGATTTGTTATACACTATGGAAAGTGGTAGGCACATTTCTTCTGCTCCTTCCTTTAGTATCGAAGGGGAGATTCCATCTGGGCCTATAGCCTTTGTCACATCCAACTCTAGTAAACAATTCCTTACTTCCCCGCTGGTAATCTCAAACTCTTCCAGTGGTTCCTGGTTAGCTATTCCCTCTCTTATCTCTGGGATTTCTCCTTGCTCTAAGGTGAAGACCTCTTGGAATTTCTTATTCAGTTCCTCACACACTTCTTTGTCGTTTGTGTGTGTGTGTGTGTGTGTGTGTGTGTGTGTGTGTGTGTGTGTGTGTGTGTGTGTGTGTACTCACCTAGTTGTGCTATCGGGGGTTGAGCTTTAGCTCTTTGGGCCCGCCTCTCAACCGTCAATCAACAGGTGTACAGGTTCTTTCTAATATCTTTCTAATATCTCTGTTTCATTTGGTCACTCAATTTCCACCTGTATCTCCTAGTGCTTGTGCCTCTTGTGTTAAATAGCCTGTCTTTATCTACCCTGTCAATTCCTCTGAGAATCTTGTACGTGGTCATCATGTCCACCCTTACTCTTCTGTTTTCTAGCGACGTGAGGTTTAATTCCCGTAGTCTCTCCTCGTAATTCATACCTCACAGCCCGGGTACTAGTCTGGTGGCAAACCTGAATGCCGTTCTTATGTTGGCCAGCCTGGCATATGCCGCTGATGTTATCCTCTTGATATGGGCTGCAGGAGAGAGGTCTGGCGTGATATCAACCCCCAAGTCTTTTTCTTTCTCTGTCTCTTGAAGTATTTTATCACCCAGATGGTACCTTGTATCTGGCCTCCTGCTCCCTCCACCTATCTTCATTACATTACATTTTCTTGGGTTAAATTCTAACAACCATTTGTTTGACCATTTCTTCAGCTTGTCTAGGTCTTCTTGAAGCCTCAAGTAGTCCTCATGTGTACTCACCTATATGTACTCACCTATATGTGCTTGCAGGATCGAGCATTGACTCTTGGATCCCGCCTTTCTAGCTATCGGTTGTTTACAGCAATGACTCCTGTCCCATTTCCCTATCATACCTAGTTTTAAAAGTATGAATAGTATTTGCTTCCACAACCTGTTCCCCAAGTGCATTCCATTTTTCTACTACTCTCACGCTAAAAGAAAACTTCCTAACATCTCTGTGACTCATCTGAGTTTCCAGTTTCCACCCATGTCCCCTCGTTCTGTTATTATTACGTGTGAACATTTCATCTATTTCCACTTTGTCAATTCCCCTGAGTATTTTATATGTCCCTATCATATCTCCTCTCTCCCTTCTTTTCTCTAGTGTCGTAAGGTTCAGTTCCTTCAGCCGCTCTTCATATCCCATCCCTCGTAGCTCTGGGACAAGCCTCGTCGCAAACCTCTGAACCTTCTCCAGTTTCTTTATGTGTTTCTTCAGGTGGGGGCTCCATGATGGCGCGGCATACTCTAAGACGGGTCTCACGTAGGCAGTGTAAAGCGCCCTAAAAGCTTCCTCATTTAGGTTTCTGAATGAAGTTCTAATTTTCGCCATTGTAGAGTACGCTGCTGTCGTTATCCTATTTATATGTGCCTCAGGAGTTAGATTAGGTGTCACATCCACTCCCAGGTCTCTTTCTCGAATCGTTACAGGTAGGCTGTTCCCCTTCATTGTGTACTGTCCCTTTGGTCTCCTGTCACCTGATCCCATTTCCATAACTTTACATTTACTGGTGTTAAACTCCAGTAGCCATTTCCCTGACCATCTCTGCAGCCTGTTTAAGTCCTCTTGGAGGATCCTACAATCCTCGTCTGTCACAACTCTTCTCATTAATTTTGCGTCATCTGCAAACATTGACATGTATGATTCCACTCCTGTAAACATATCATTTACGTAAATTAGAAAGAGGATTGGTCCCAGCACCGATCCTTGAGGTACTCCACTTGTTACTGTTCGCCAGTCCGACTTTTCGCCCCTTACCATTACCCTCTGGCTCCTTCCTGTTAGGTAGTTCTTCACCCATACTAGGGCCTTTCCGCTTACTCCTGCCTGCCTCTCAAGTTTGTATAGCAGTCTCATGTGCGGTACCGTATCAAAGGCCTTTTGGCAGTCAAGAAATATGCAGTCTGCCCAGCCTTCTCTGTCCTGCCTTATCCTTGTTACTTTATCATAGAATTCTAAAAGGTTTGTTAGGCATGATTTCCCTGTCCAGAACCCATGTTGGTGCTTGTTTACAAACCCAATGCTCTCCAGGTGCTCAACAAGTCTTAGCCTAATTATTCTTTCAAGTATTTTGCAGGGGATGCTTGTCAGTGATACGGGTCTGTAGTTAAGTGCCTCCTCCCTATCACCCTTTTTGAAAATCGGTACGACATTTGCCTCCTTCCAGCAACTGGGCAATTCTCCCGACATAAGTGACTCATTAAAGATCATTGCCAGAGGCACGCTGAGAGCCTGCGCTGCCTCTTTGAGTATCCACGGTGATACTTTGTCTGGTCCAACAGCTTTATTTGCATCCAGTGTTGTCAACTGTTTCATTACATCCTCTGCTGTGTTATGATCTCAGCCTACAGGAGAAACGAGTCTCCCTTCTTGAGAGTTATTCAGCAAGCCTGACCTAACTGGAAGGTCTAGCAAATATTGAGGTAATATTCCATATGTAAAATAGTTGCTTGAAGATGTATAACAATTTAAGATTATGGGCAGTAAGTAAGGAAATAGATAAATGGCTGGCTAGGAGATGTGGACATTTTGCTGGAGGCGTGAGGCTCGCTTCCGGAGGACCTTGACCTCACTTGAGTGCCAGACATCGCAGGGGGAAGCCGCGCTCCGTTTGAGCTCCCGCCAGAAGGGAACCCCTAGTGATATCTCTCTAAGAGAAGAGAAGTGTGCAGACGTACCAGCTGTGGAATCGAGCTGGGAACGTTGTGGTCTCAAGTCCTGGTCGACGAGCAGATATTGAATCGCCCAGAAGCATTATTGTGGGCTGTGTGGAGCGCCCTGACCAGACGCCGTCAGAGGGAAAGCGCCCTCGACCAATTAATCTGTGGTAAGCACGATAAACGCCAGTTCATAGTGATTGTTTGTAGTTGGTCGTGTGCCCAGCGACAGTAGCGATGTTTATTTATAAGTTAGACATGTTTTAATACGGCAGAAAGCCTGAAATAAGAGAGTGGAGAGGGAGGAACACGGAGCGACGTCCGCCCCCTCTGAGCGCTGGCGGACGACTGAGGGAGCCTGGCTCCGGATGGAGGAAGACCCTCCCAGCGAGTGAGGACCGCCGCCAGGCGAGGTGGAGTATGGACCCGCCCAAAACGGGGGAGTCCACTCTCACTGTATGTAGAGGACAGATAGAGGTTTGAGGCAAGCATATTGTGTGGTTATTTTTGTTTATGTGTTAAAGGGGAACATTTTATTGGAGTGTCGATGGGTTGCAGGTTTGTCTTTGGGGAAGAAGTTGCTGAGAACTTCGAAGCCAGCAGATGAAGTAGTTGATGAGACTACAAGGTAGCGGAGCAGAGGACCTCGAGCTGTGAGGAGAAGCAGCAGTGAAGAGGAGTGTCACGTGCTTCTGCGGAGGTGGAGAAGCACCATAGTTGCTCGGGGAAACTTCAGGGTGTAGCAGCCAAGAGAGCTGTGGAGGAACCTAGCAGAAGGGTGAAGCACCATAGTTACTCAAGGAAACTTCATGATAGCAGCCTGGAGGAGCTGCAGAGGATCCTGGTAGTGAAGCCCGGAAGAACCTAAGGATATTAGGGTTGTGAACTTCCAGAGGTGGAAGGGGAAGTTCTGGTGGATTACTTATAGGGAGTTGATAGTGTTTGGTTGTCAGTAGCGTGCAAGACGCAGTGAGAGGTGAGTGACTGTTGGCATTCTTATGTCAAGGAGTTTTTATACTGAAGTTTAGAGTTGCAGTCGTAGGCTTGATTACCTACAGATGTATGTGCATGAGGACTGACAGTGATCGATTAATCATTGTTGTGTATCAATGAACATTTATACTGATATATGTTATTGCATTCAAATGCTGGTTTTCTATATATATATTATCTTGCTGATAGTGCAACAGTGTGTAGGCTTGACCAACTTGAGGAGGTTAATAGTATCAGGTGGTGAACCAGGAGATAGGATACCACTTGATAAGCTGATAATAGAGTTCTGATGGTGTTGGAGTGCAACCTGATTGTGATATTATAGAGTATAGGATTCATTATTATTATATGTGTGTATGTATCGTGTATGTGCTTTGTTCAGTAAATGTGTCACAATTTGCTGGTGTTTGCCCTTGTCCTAGTGAGGCTTCCCAGGAGGTAGTAAAGAAGGAGAGAGAGAGAGAGAGAGAACCATGAACCACTGCTGTGGACAGGGTAGGAGGTAATACTAGTAAGTCATAGGGGGATTGAGGAGATCATATCTCATAAGGAGAGAGTGGGGAGTCACAGCGGCTCGAGTGGGTGTGTGCACGTGACAACGAGGCTAAGTGTTGGAGCCGCATCCCCTGAACGTGTGACGTTGAGCCCCTCTCCAAGAGCCAGAAGCGCCAAGGGTGATCTCCTAGTATAAGCACTCTGCCGAGTTGTGGGTTGGGTTGTCCATAGAGAAGGATCAACGACGACAACACCAACCAACCCACAGTCTATAATAGCTGTCACCTCTATATCCGATAGCCTTTCATCTTGGGTAATCTCTTCTAACAATGGGAGCTGCTCAGGCTCGGTTGTGAACACTCCATGGAATTTTGCATTCAGTACCTCGCAGATTTCCTTGTCGCTTTCTGTATATGCCCCTTCTGTTTTCCTCAGTCTTGTCACTTGGTCATTTACCGACATCTTCCTTCTTATATGGCTATGTAGTAATTTTGGTTGCTTTTTCGCTTTGACTGCAATATCGTTCTCATAATTTCTTTCCGACACTCGTCTTATGTTAATGTAATCATTCCTAGCTCTGTTACATCTAATCCTGTTGTCCTCTGTCCTTTGTCTTCTGTACTTCCTCCACTCCCTCCTGCTTCTCACCTTTGCTTCCTGACACTGTCTATTAAACCATGGGTTATTATATTCCCTCCTGCTTTTTTCCTTTATTGTTGGAATAAATCTATCTTCAGCCTCCTTGCATTTCAATATGACTTGGTTCATCATACCTTGCACTGTTTTTCCTCTAAGTTCTTCCTCCCACTGCACTTCTCCCAGGTAGTCCCTTATCCTTCTGTAGTCCCCTTTTCTGTAATCAAGTCTCCTTTCCCGGACCTCTTGTCCTTTGGTCACAATTTTAAGCTCCATCATGTAGTCAAAGACTAGGACACCATGGTCACTAGCTCCTAGTGGTATTTCATGTTCCAACTGCTCGATGTCTTCTACATTCTGAGTGATAATGAGATCTAATAGGCTGGGCGTATCCCCTCCTCTTTCCCTAGTATCTTCTTTCACATGCTGTGTTAGGAAATTCCTGTCAATAACGTCTACCAGCTTCGCTCCCCAGGTCTCCTCCCCGCCATGGG
>NC_091165.1:10054455-10056955 GCF_040958095.1 Procambarus clarkii
GAGAGATTTATACCAACGGTAAAGGGAAAAAATAAGAAGGAATATAATAACCCATGGTTTAATAGACAGTGTCAGGAAGCAAAAATGGCCAGCAGGCGGGAGTGGAGGAAGTACAGAAGACAAAGAACAGAGGATAACAGAAGCAGATACAACAGAGCTAGGAACGATTACATTAACATAAGACGAACATCGGAAAGGGACTATGAGAACGATATTGCAATCAAAGCGAAAAAAACAACCTAAGTTACTACACAGTCATATAAGAAGAAAAATGTCGGTGAACGACCAAGTGACAAGACTAAGGAAGACAGAGGGGGCATATACTGAAAATGACAAGGAAATCTGCGAGGCACTGAATGCCAGTTTCCATGGAGTGTTCACTACCGAGCCTGAGCAGCTCCCATTGTTGGAAGGGGTTACCCTAGATGAAAGACTATCAGATATAGAGGTGACAGCAGAGGAGGTAATGAAACAGTTGACAACTCTAGATGCAACTAAAGCAGTTGGACCAGACAAAGTATCACCGTGGATACTAAAAGAAGCAGCACAGACCCTCAGCGTGCCTCTGGCAATGATCTTTAATGAGTCACTTATGTCAGGAGAATTGCCCAGTTGCTGGAAGAAGGCAAATGTCGTGCCGATCTTCAAGAAAGGCGATAGGGAGGAGGCACTTAACTATAGACCTGTATCACTGACAAGCATCCCCTGTAAAATACTGGAAAGAATAATTAGGCTACGACTGGTTGCACACCTGGAGAACATTAGGTTTGTGAACAAACATCAACATGGGTTCTGGACAGGGAAATCGTGCCTAACAAACCTTCTGGAATTCTATGATAAAATAACGAGGATAAGACAGGACAGAGATGGTTGGGCAGACTGCATATTTCTGGACTGCCAAAAAGCCTTTGATACAGTACCGCACATGAGACTGCTGTTCAAGCTCGAGAGGCAGGCGGGGGTGGGGGGAAAGGTCCTAGCATGGATAAGGAACTACCTAACAGGAAGGAGCCAAAGAGTTACGGTAAGGGGCGAGAAGTCGGACTGGCGAACAGTAACAAGTGGAGTACCACAAGGATCGGTGCTGGGACCAATTCTATTTCTTGTATATGTTAACGACATGTTTACAGGCGTAGAGTCCTACATGTCGATGTTTGCGGATGATGCAAAGTTGATGAGAAGAGTTGTGACAGATGAGGATTGCAGGATCCTCCAAGAGGACCTGAACAGATTGCAGAGATGGTCAGAGAAATGGCTACTAGAATTCAACACGAGCAAATGTAAAGTTATGGAAATGGGACTAGGAGATAGGTGACCAAAGGGACAGTACACAATGAAGGGGAACAGCCTACCTGTAACGACGCGTGAAAGAGACCTGGGGGTGGACGTAACACCTAATCTATCTCCTGAGGCACATATTAATAGGATAACGACAGCAGCGTACTCTACACTGGCAAAAGTTAGAACATCATTCAGAAACCTAAGTAAGGAGGCATTTAGGGCGCTTTACACTGCCTACGTAAGGCCAGTCTTAGAGTATGCCGCCTCATCATGGAGTCCCCATCTGAAGAAGCATATAATGAAACTGGAAAAGGTTCAGAGGTTTGCAACGAGACTCGTCCCAGAGCTACGAGGGATGGGGTATGAGGAGCGCCTGAGGGAACTGTGCCTTACGACACTAGAAAGAAGAAGGGAGAGGGGGGACATGATAGGAACGTATAAGATACTCAGAGGGATTGACAGAGTGGACATAGACGAAATGTTCACACGGAATAGTAACAGAACGAGAGGACATGGATGGAAGCTTGAAACTCAGATGAGTCACAGAGATGTTAGGAAGTTTTCTTTTAGCGTGAGAGTAGTGGGGAAATGGAATGCACTTCAGGAACAGGTTGTGGAAGAAAATACTATTCATAATTTTAAAACCAGGTATGATAGGGAAATGGGACAAGAGTCATTGCTGTAAACAACCGATGCTCGAAAGGCGGGATCCAAGAGTCAATGCTCGATCCTGCAGACACAACTAGATGAGTACAACTAGGTGAGTACACATACCAGAATGGGGCCCGTACCTTGTCAAGCACAAGACGAAGCTGGAAAAAGTCCAAAGGTATGCCACTAGACTATTCCCAGAACTAAGAGGCATGAGTTACGAAGAAAGGCTGCGGGAAATGCACCTTAAGACACTGGAAGACAGAAGAATAAGGGGAGACATGATCACAACCTACAAAATCCTCAGAGGAATCGACCGGATAAACAAGGATAAACTATTCAACACTGGTGGGACGTGAACAAGGGGACACAGGTGGAAACTGAGTACCCACATGAGCCACAGAGACGTTAGAAGGAACTTTTTCAATGTCAGAGTAGTTAAAGGATGGAATGCATTAGGCAGTGATGTGGTGGAGGCTGACTCCATACACATTTTCAAATGTAGATATGATGGAGCCCAGTAGGCTCAGGAATCTGTACACCAATTGATTGACAGATGAGAGGCGGG